>NC_041399.2:64841260-64981260 GCF_900747795.2 Erpetoichthys calabaricus | reverse complement strand
CCATTTCTTGTCAAAAATATTGCAGAATTCTCAAATGAAGCCACAAACGTCTTCCAATGGGCCAGTGCTGCTTCTCTGCAAACAGAGTTAATTGAGCTACAAGAAAACCTAGCACTGCAGGAATCTCACTGTGACCTTGTCACCTTCTGGAGAAAGATGGTTACTGCGGCAGGTGTTCCTCTCCTGCAGAAGATGGCCCTTCAAATTCTTACAATGTTTCCCTCAACGTACTGCTGTGAATCTGCCTTTTCCACTATGAACATGGTGAAAAACATATACCGCAACACCCTCACCAATGAACATTTACATCAGTGCCTCCGCCTTGCCCTCACACCTTTTATGCCCAAGTTCAAACAACTGGTGGCACAAAGAAGGTGTCACCTTTCACACTAAAAGGCCTACCATGTCATTTTTTTGTGTATAGTTCTAAAGTTTGGGGATTGCCTTTTTTTGGAGTTCTCTATTTGGAATTTGACCGTCACTTTTCCGGACCTCAGACTGAATGGAAATTTAGTAAGTGGACCTTTCAAATTTATATTTGAGTAGCCCTGGTATATAATATATGAGGGGGTACCCAAAAATAACCGGAATCTGTACCTGGTACACAATCTAGACTTAATTGTGAATTTTGCTGCTAGGTGTATCATACTTACAGTAGTCTGTGGCTGTCTGCCAAGTGGCATTGCTCTGTATTGTTCGTATGGCATTCCGTATTGGTTTTTCTTGGTGCTTATTAAATGTTTTCTTGAAAATATTGTGGTGGGTGCTCGTAAAGAACACAGAGTCTGCATTAAAGTTTGTTTTCTCTTAGTGAAAACAGCAGCTAAAACTGTAGTGATGCTTGAAACTGCTTTTAAAGAGGAAGCTTTAAGTAAAACACAGGTCTTCGAGTGGTTTTCACCCTCCTCATTTCAAACGAGGGGAAATGTCACTTGAAGATCATCCAAGATCTGGCCGACCTTCCTCAATTAGGAATGGTGAAAATCTTGAAAAAGTTCACAATGAAGATCGCCGTCGGACTATTTAAGAGATTTGTGAAATGACTTCTATGTCTTGGATTCCTTGCCACCTTCCCTATTCGCCTGATCTTGCTTCATGTGACTTTTTCTTGTTCCCACATATGAAAAAAGAACTCGAAGGAAAGCAGTTTTGTACCATGGAGGAAGTCAAAGAAAAATCGCTGCAGGCATTGGGACAATGTTCCTCTTCAGCAATTCCAAAAATGTTTCCATCAGTGGGAAAACTGTTGGGACTAGTGTGTTCATTCACATGTAGACTACTTTGAAGGATCTAAAGTTTCAGTAAGTAAAAATTATTAATAATGTTTTTTTTCAGTTCTGGTTATTTTTAGGTACCTGTGTGTGTGTGTGTGTGTGTGTGAGAGAGAGAGAATTGTCTAAATTACACTTTGGGGATTTTTTTCATCACTTGGGCATTTTAAGGGATTGCTTCCATTAACTACCTTCATTTGGAACATAGTGGTAGTTGGCGTTGCCTGTGAGTCTTTAATGTCTTCTCCCTTTTAGAAACACACAATTAATGCAAAGTGTGTCATTTAGAGTCATCTCCTGTAGATAGGATTATGTGAATGAAAGCTTTAACTAAGCCATCCACTCGCTTATTAGTAGCAGTTATATGAAGATGGTGAAAAATATGAAGGTTTTAAAGACATGCGCTTAGAAAATGTTTTGTCATGCACATTAAAGACAGCTACAGAAGAAAGGCTTTTGAAGGCTTTAGGTGAAAATTATTGTGGGAACACTGAAATATTCTTGGAAGATATGAGATAATGATAGTTTTTGTTTTATGTTGTTTGAAACTAACATATTTCTTATATAGTAAATGAAGCATTTATAGCAGTGAAACTTATTGAGGTATTCACATGCAATATTCTGGAATGAAAAGGGGCTTTTTTGTTATATTTCTCTTGCATTAGTTAGTTGTGTGAAAGGGTGTTTTTGAGCACTGTTGGCATTTCATTGGTCATGTTTGTCAAGCTAATTTGTCTGAATTCAGCCAAAACAAGTATTCTGAACACCCACCACCCACAAAAAACAGTTTGAAATGTGGGCAAGACATGTACCAAGGTGCTTAAAATAGTTTAAATTAAATACATGAACATTGGTAAGATGTTGCAGCATTTCAAGGTGGTCTGCCTTTAGGCACTTTTAATAGCCTGTTACTCCCAACCTGTGATTTTTTTTTTTTTTTTAAATCTTCTTTGTTTCCCAACATATTTGTATGTATCCCCCTCTTTTCTGTAATGCATATTCCAAATCAGAGCCTATCCTGGAAGCATTCATAGATAATACAGTGTCCATTACTAGTCTTCAACATTTTCTCTCTCTCATATACCAAGAGGTTTAGATGTATCACTTAATAAACACAGAACCAGGAGAAAAATTGCCGCAGGTATGTAGAAAACATTCAACAACAAGTGCTATGTAAATATTCAAATCTGCTGTCTACAGCTGTATGGCAACAACCTAACTGCTTAGACCACAGTGCCATCTAATATTTTTTTAACATTATTTTTTATTTGTCTCTAATAGGGTCTTTACAGTTGCACAAACCACTATGCAATTATGTTTGCACAGATAATGATGGAGATCATATAATACACTGTAATTTAAAATCTGTTTTTACTTCATTTGATTTGGCAGGTAGAGTGGAATGAAATCTAGGATAATTGTAAGAGGATGACATTTTTTATTCTACTGAAGTTAATTTTATTTCTTTTTTATTATAAAATAGTGTGTTTTTTTAATTTAAGTATATGAGGTGATACCCAGTTTTCTCTTCATGTTGATGACTTGTTAGATTATGCAAATAATTTCTTTAGTGTTTTGGCACTTGCTGTTTCATGAGTGCTATTCATTTTTTTGGGCTCAACCTTTATTCAAATCACTATTTTCAGCCATTTTTAGAAAAAATACTCAGGGCTTCTGAATTTCATCAAGAATGAACCATTAGCTGTCAGAATACAAGCCTGCCTGTGGTGGTTCTCTGCCCCCATCTACTGGTAGAAAGACACTTTGCAATTAATAAAGCATGGCGGGGGGTTGGGGGGGAGGTATATGATGCAAAATTTTTCACAATAATAGGACATGAGCCTAACTATGTCTATTTTCAACACTCTTACATTTCTGTCTATAACTAGAGCTGACTTTATTATTGTGCATAAGGAGAAACATTTATAATGTTATTGCTGCACCTTTTTAGAAGTCATTTTTTGTTTATTATACACCGCTAATGTATTTTTGTGCTCTCCCGGTCTTAGCTGTACTATATGGACCCCTTCAATGTTAGCTCTCCTGATTGACACTTGTTGAAACAACAGGGTTTATAGTGTAGTGGGATCTCAAAGAGACATTACACAGATATGTAAACTAGAGATAAAATTGTCACAATGGTACAGATCAGTTAAAATACATATTGAAATGTTTGGAAAGTGATTTAAATACATCTTTGGCCGATAAACTTATTTTTAGATTTAAAATATTAGTAGATATCTATAAATTAAACATTTACAACTATCTTATAATACACTAAAGTATCTAAAAATACACATATAAAAAAGATCATATTTATTTTACAATTTGAGGATATATTTACTGTTCAGACAAACAGTAGGTTTACACCACAATTCTCCCATATTTCTGAGTTTCTCACCATGCCATAGGGAGTGAGCACATTATTTCAAACATCTGTACTCAGTCTTATTTATTTAGTCATACATTTAAATCAGAAGTGTTGTTCAGGACTGGACTTAGCTCCTTGTTCCTCCTTAGCCCCCTGGCCTGGTACAACATCCATAAACTGGTTTACAGTTATTCATCAGTCAGTCTTAAAAACCACCTTTCCTCTCACTTGTGAACAAAGACCCCAGTGCTACTTGAACAACTAATCCTTCTGTTTGAGCAGCTTTTTACAAACCCTTTCCTGAAGAGACGAAACAGCTGTTTTGCTATTGAAGTTATGACCTCATATTTGGAGTTGTAGATTCTCATTTTCATTTCATTACAATTGGCTGTGAGCCACTCCAGTGTGTAGCAGAGATTAAAGTGTATTGAAGCCAAGAGGACAACACAATCTGCAAACAGCTGCAATATAGTCCTTAGGTTCCCATTCTGAATGGTCTTCAATTCTTATTAGCAGGAGAGACGATTAGACATGTGCTTGGCAGAGTCTGCCTCCCACATTGAATGTAGAACATTTGCATTAATGTTTATTTGCTTAATGGACTGTTTTTATCCAGAACTCATTATGAAGGAGGTCAACATAATTGAGTAAACGAGTGTAACAGGACAGGTTACAAAAGTTGATCACTACAATTGAAGATCTATAAAGCTACCATAACAAAAAATGATCAATTAACAATGTAACAAGATATCCACAGAGCAAAAAATATTCATTAACAATTTGATGGATATTCACAAAACAGTGGGGTTTTCAATTGCTTCTTAAACTGATTAAGAGAGTAGGTAGATCAGATGTAGATGGTAGCTTGTCCTACCAACTAGGAGCTAGGTATGATGAGTCTGGATTGAGATTTGATACCATGCAAAGGTGGCATTACCAGATGTGCTTCGGCTGACCTGAGTTAACGAAAAAGAGTATAGCACCTCAACAGTAGTTTCTATATATGCATATATATGTACATACATATATTTCTCTGTAGTAACAGTAATTCCTAGTATGCAGAATCTCATTCTCCAAATACCAGGACCGATTGGCAGGTAGGCAGCAGCCCAGGAACCTATACCCTTGAAGCACCTCATGCAAGATACAATGAGAGTAAAAAATTGTAAGCTTTTTTCAAATATTGAATGAAAATGTAGACAGAATATTGGCAGATTCACATGATGCTTCAAAAATCTGTGCAAGTGTAAAGAGCTTGTCCAAGTATCTAAGGCTTTGATGAAGGATTTAAATCTCGAATTGTGGGTGGCCTTCAGAGATATTTGCACCTACTAAGGTCAGTCATGGCAGATTTGTTTAAGGAATAGGCTGGCTGAGCACTCAGGGTGGGCTCACTGGTAATACTCTATCCCAGTAAGTTTTAAAAATAAAAAGCTTTGTAAAGTCATATGCTAAATCTTAATTTGTAATATGTTTTCACTAGCCGACCAGCGGCGTAGTATACGCTGCATAATTATTTATTGATGGGTGAACACTTCCTGAAAGACACAGTTGTCCAAATGGGGTGGGTTTGAGGATACGACTGTGAGTGAATGAAAAGATGGAACTCTGGAGAGAGCAACATACAATTGTCCATGACTGAAAACTGGTTTTGGCAGATATAGGCATATCTTTTTGAAAGTTTGGCCCTGTGCCTTATTAATTGTCATTGCGAAGGCTAATCTAACAGGAAATTGTCTGTGTGTAAAAGTAAAAGGCAAATTTGAATCTGATGAGGTCAGGGAAATCCGGGGAATAAGGACAGTTTGTGAGGTAGCAGCGGCGGTGACTGCTGGTAACAGTCAGTCTAGTGCCATTACAGAGACTGCTTTCTGGCATGAGGTTTCTGAGAAGCATGACGACTGAACCAATTTTAATTTTGAGTTTATGCGGAGGCATGCCAGTGGGAGTAAGACTGCTAAGAAATTCTTCGGGGAATGAAGGACGTTCTCGGAAGTGAATGTATTTGGGACATTGCCACAATTTCTGCCTCGCCACCATAAACTCTGGAAGTATTCATGTAGTCAGCGTATCGTTGAGCAGACTGTATGACTATGCTTCCGTGACTAAGAAAAATGGACAGCACGTCGCCGAAGTTATCACAATGTTGGCAAACAAAGGTTACAGCCATGTTGCGAAGTTCGAGAGCGACAGTTTCATCGATAAAATTTTTCCAGAAATATCTGACTGATAGAAAGAAACAGTTACCTGATGCAGGAATTTGTATAACCTTGAAAGAAGAGTTGTTTCCATGAAATACATGTGAAGCGGTGGCCATGTTAGGAAAATGATCAGTCAACGTGGCTCAGAGGTGCATGTGAACTGTAGCACAGACCAAAGCGACTCAGGATGTGTTTGGTGAGGATTTGGGGGCGGGCACATGAGCAGGCAGTGTGCATGCCTCGAGAGCGACGGTGGACGCGGGAGGAGGGTTACAGTTGGCAGGCGGGGCTCTGTCGTGCGTATCCCATGACGTGGGAGGAGGGTTAGAGTTGGTGGGCGGGGCTCTATCGTGCGTACCCCATGCACACTGCCTGCTCATGCCTCGAGAGTGAGGGTGGACGCGGGAGGAGGGTTACAGTTGGCGTGCGGGGCTCTGTCGTGCGTATCCCATGACGCGGGAGGAGGGTTAGAGTTGGTGGGCGGGGCTCTGTCGTGCGTACGTACCCTATGGTCGGGCGACTTGGTCTTTTATATATATAGATCTTACTTTTGAATTGAATAAATCGGCAATATAAGGATAGTTTTACTTTCCTCTTGCATTACTTTGTATAGTTAAACCTTTAATATCTGGCAACTTGGGAACAGGCCAGATGACAGATATGAGAGCAGTTTTGTACCTGTCATGTACAGTAACTTAAGTGTATTTACAGAATTTTTTAATAGACTTCCTGATTAAAACAAAACTAGCAAATCTTTATAAATAATTTATGTATGTTTTGGCTGTTTGTTAGAAGTGCTCTTTTTTATATTTTATATGTGATCAGGAAGTCCATTTGTTATTAAATGTGTTTCTGTAAAAAAAAATGAGTCAAATGCATGAAACATGATAACTGTTTTATCTTGAACAAGATAGAAAAGGAAACTTCTGAAAGAAAAATTATCTTCATAAACCGGTCTTTAATTATAAGGTCTGATAGCATGATGCATTATCAGAGTGCAAGGTGTTTGTTAATTTCTTCAACTTTTTATTTATATATATATATATATATATATATATATATATATATATATATATATATATATATATATATATATATAATATTACTAGTACAGCTAAAACTGTTGTCACCCTTCAGTTTATTCTGTTCTACCTCTTTGTTCCCTTTTTTGTAGTTTTAATGAGTGTGTATTGAAATAAAGGAGGGTACTTTTATTTCAGATATTTAAACAGTATATGATCCCATGAGGAAATAAAACTACTGATATTACAATGTATATGTGCTGTGAAACTAATGTATATTTATAAATGTACAGTGACATGCAAAAGTTTGCGCACCCTTGCTTAAAATGACTGTTATTAGTTAAGAAAGCAGAAAATGAACTGGTCACCGAAAGGCATAAAGTTTAAGATGACATATTTCTTTTCAGCATTTTATGCAAGGCTAGCAAAATACCCGCGCTTTGCAGCGGCGAAGTACTGCCTTAAAATTGTTAGTAAGAAGAAAAGTAAACATTTTTAAACTGAGGGAAAATATACAAATAATTATTTGTTAAGGATGTCTTTGTATACCACGTTGTCAGTTCGGCCCTCCGGTTGTAATGTTATATGACCTAGCTTTGCGCTGAGCTTACTCTTGAGCATGCAATGTACAGTTGGCCATGTGAAAAGCAATCTTGCCTCAAATCAATGCCAACCTTTTGTAGGGTTTGTCCCTGAGACTTATTAATTGTCATTGCGAAGCAGAGCCTTACTGGAAATTGGAGGCGTTTGAATTGAAATGGGAGATCAGAGGGTATAACGGGGATGCAAGGAATAAAAACTCTCTCCCCTGAGCCACTGCCAGTAAAAATAGTTGCCTCTGTTAGGTTCTTTTGTAGACACGTGACCTGAAGTCTCATGCCGTTACAAAGTTTCAGTGGCTGTACGCAAATCCACAATCTGCTTTTTTGAACCAAACCTGTTGTTTTCATATGAGCCGCTTTTTATTATCGGGATCTTACCTAGAAACAGAAGCTCTATTAACTTGTGGATTTGCGTGCGAATATTTAGCGGCAGCGTCTCTATTAACTTGTGGATTTGCCTGTGAGTATTTAGCGACAGCGTCTCTATGAACTTGTGGATTTGCCTGCGGGTATTTAGCGACAGCGTGTCTATTAACTTGTGGATTTTTCTGCGAGTATTTGGCGGCAGCGTCACGAAGTTGTTTCCATCTAGCTGCATCAGAAAATGTACCACGACGTCTGTCATGCCTCCTTTTTACTGTTTTCTCACAGCTTGGATTGCTGCTGTCATAATCAGTTTACGTTTCATGGTTTGTTTCAATTACGTTAGTATTTGCAGGACTTGTTGTGTTGAAGTGACATTCGCCATCTGTCAAGCGTTGTGAGCATACAACCGGTTTCATCAATAACTTTGCATCCAGCTTTTGAGAGTTGAAACATTCATAAACATCAAAGTGTCCACTACTCAAATCGTCACCTGTGAATCTAAGATGTTTAAGAGGCATTGGCGGTTCTCCAAACGTGTAAAAGAGGCAGGCAGCCAACTACGTGGGAGGCCGGGGGATGCAGGACGCAGCCTGCCTCACACGGCGACTGAGCTGCAGGCGATGGACGTATATATGTACGTAAGTAGGATTCAGTTATGACCGTTAACGCGTAGAATTTGGAAATGAAACCTACTTAACTTTTGTAAGTAAGCTGTAAGGAATGAGCCTGCCAAATTTCAGCCTTCTACCTACACGGGAAGTTGGAGAATTAGTGATGAGTGAGTCAGTGAGTGAGGGCTTTGCCTTTTACTAGTATAGATTAATGTATTGTTTTTGTTTTCTACAATTGCACACTGAAAAAAGGAAAGGAGCACCATGCAAAAGTTTGGTCACCCCAAGATATTTGATGCTTCAGATAATGTTTTCCAAGATCTCAGACCTTAATTAGTTTCATAGGGGTATGGCTTGTTCACAGTCATCATTAGGAAACCCCAGGTAATGCAAAATGCAATGCTGTATAAATTCTAACTCCTCAAACCTTGTCTCAACAAGGTGGGACAATAGAGTGTCTCAGCCTTGGGCTCCACTAAGCAGAACAAAACCTTTTTTGCATCCCTGCCACAAAATTCAGCATCTGAAGTTCGCAAATGAACATCTAAACAAGTCTCATGTATTTTGGAAACAAGTCCTGTGGACTGATGAAGACAAATAGATCTTTTTGGCCACAGTGTGCAAACTTTGGAGAAAAAAATTTGCCAAATTCTAGGAAAAGAATCTCTCCAACTATTAAGCATGGGGGTGGATCGATCATGCTTTAGGCTTGTGTTGCAGCCAGTGGCATAGGGAACATGTCATTGGTAGAGGGAAGAATGGATTCAAATAAATACCAGCAAGTTCTGGAAGAAAAACATCACACCATCTGTAAAAAAGTTGAGGTTAAAAAGAGGATGGGTCCTACCACGAGATAATGTTCCAAAACACTCCTCAAAATCTACAATGGAATACCTCAAGAGGGGTAAGCTGATGGTTTTGCCATGGCTCTCACAGTCCCCTAACCTAAAGATCTTTAAAATCTGTGGGCATATCTCAAAAGGGTAGTGCAAGCAAGACAGCCTTAGAATCTTGCAGAATTAGAAGCCTTAGAAGGACAAAAGGGCAAAAATAACCCAAGTAAAAATTGAGACTCTTAACTGGCTTCAAAAGCGTTAACAAGCTGTGATACTTGCCAGCGGTAGTCTTACTAAGTACTGACCATGTTGGGTGCCCAGGCCCTTTTCATTTCTTTGATATTTTGTACTTGTGAATGATGAAAATAAAATGTAATCTTGTTTAAAATATTAAAGAAATGTGTCATTTGTAACTTGATGCCTTTTGGTGATCAGTATAATCTTCTTCTCATTTGACTATTCACAGTAACAGACATTATAAGCAACAGAAACCAGACACCATAGGCTATAGGAGGTGTATATATGTTATATTTGCAAAAGGAGGCTCAACTAAGTATTGATTTAATATTTCTGTTGGGGTGCCCAAATTTATGCACCTGTCTAATTTTGTTATGATGTATATTGCATATTTTCTGTTAATCCAATAAACTTAATGTCACTGCTGAAATACTAGTGTTTCCATAAGGCATGTCATATATTAAAAGGATGTTGCTACTTTGAAAGCTCAGCCAATGATAAACAAAAATCCAAAGATTTAAGAGGGGCTCCCAAACTTTTTCATATGAATCTATCTATCTATCTATCTATCTATCTATCTATCTATCTATCTATCTATCTATCTATCTATCTATCTACAGTCATATGAAAAAGTTTGGGAACCCCTCTCAGTCTGCATAATAATTTACTCTACATTCAACAAAAAAGACAACGGTGGTATGTCTTTTAATTTCCTAGGAACATCTGAGTACTGGGGTGTTTTCCGAACAAAGATTTTAGTGAAGCAGTATTTAGTTGTATGAAATTAAATCAAATGTGAAAAACTGGCTGTGCAAAAATTTGGGTACCCTTGTAATTTTGCTGATTTGAATGCATGTAACTGCTCAATACTGATTACTTGTAACACAAAATTGGTTGGATTAACTCGTTAAGACTTGAACTTCATAGACAGGTGTGTCCAATCATGAGAAAAGGTATTTAAGGTGGTCAATTGCAAGTTGTGCTTTCCTTTGACTCTCCTCTGAAGAGTGACAGCATGGGATCCTCAAAGCAACTCTCAAAAGATCTGAAAACAAAGATTGTTCTGTATCATGGTTTAGGGGAAGGCTACAAAAAGCTGTCAGTTTCAACTGTAAGGAATGTAATCAGGAAATGGAAGGCCACAGGCACAGTTGCTGTTAAACCCAGGTCTGGCAGGTCAAGAAAAATACAGAAGTGGCATATGCGCAGGATTGTGAGAATGGTTACAGACAACCCACAGATCACCTCCAAAGACCTGCAAGAACATCTTGCTGCAGATGGTGTATCTGTAAATTGTTGTACAATTCAGCGCAATTTGCACAAAGAACATCTGTATTGCAGGGTGATGAGAAAGAAGCCCTTTATGCACTCTCGTCACAAACAGAGTCACTTGTTGTATGCAAATGTTAATTTAGGCAAACCAGATAATTTTGTAACAAAATGTTTGGACTGATGAGACAAAAATTTAGTTATTTGGTCTTAACAAAAAGCGCTTTGCATGGCAGAAGAAAAACACTGCATGCCATGAAAAACACCTGCTACCTACTATCAAATTTGTTGGAGGTTCCATCATGCTGTGGGACTGTGTTGCTAGTTCAGGGACTGTGCCCTTATTAAAGTCGAGGGTCAGATGAATTCAACCCAATATCAACAAATTCTTCAGGATAATGTTCAAGCATCAGTCACAAAGTTGAAGTTACGCAGGGGTTGGATATTCCAACAAGACAATGACCCAAAACACAGTTCGAAATCTACAAAGGCATTCAGGCAGAGGGAGAAGTACAATGTTCTGGAATGGCCATCACAGTCCCCTGACTTGAATATCATCGAAAAATCTATGGGATGATTTGAAGCAGGCTGTCCATGCTCGGCAGCCATCAAATTTAACTGAACTGGAGAGATTTTGTATGGAAGATTGGTCAGAAATACCTCCATCCAGAATCCAGACACCATAGGCTATAGGAGGTGTCTAGAGGCTGTTATATTTGCAAAAGGAGGCTCAACTAAGGATTGATGTAATATCTCTGTTGGGGTGCCCAAATTTATGCACTTGTCTAATTTTGTTATGATGTATATTGCATATTTTCTGTTAATCCAATAAACTTAATGTCACTGCTGAAATACTAGTGTTTCCATAAGGCATGTCATATATTAAAAGGATGTTGCTACTTTGAAAGGTCAGCCAATGATAAACAAAAATCCAGAATATTAAGAGGGGTCCCAAACTTTTTCATATGAATATCTGTCTGTCTGTCTGCCTGTCTGTCTCTCTCTATCGCATTTAATATTTGTTCTGTCCATTCATCAACATGATGTGCATGCCTCAGAAGAGGTATTTTTTTGAGTGCTATACTCAAATATCTGCTAAATATCTTTTCTGAAGCATGGCACGGCTTATTTTTCTTTTGGACAAACCAATTTTAATTAGGTAGATGGTCAGTATGACAGGTGTGGACTGAGAACTGTGAATATATTCTGTGCTTCATGCAGTTCACCTGTTATATTTGTGTACAAATAAAAAGGGTTTCTATGCTGTAGTTTCTATAGTTAACTAGTTAAAGTACCTGTCGTCTGTGCTTTTTTCTCTCCAAGCCAATGATAGTATTATCTTCTCAGAGATGTACATAATTCTTTAATTTGTAAAATTCAACATCCACAAAAAACCACCTGCAAACTCAACTTTCTGTAAAAGTTTTAGGACATTCATGTTTATTAGTGTAAAAGATAAACATTATTTGCAACTTGATCAGTGTTTATAATTTAGCTGGATATCTACACACCTCCCATAATTCTTGATGTTTTAAAACTTAGAATGCACAGTTTTTAAGTTAATATGTATATTAAACTGTATTATTTAAATATCATAGTCATGTTCATAAAATTCTTGCAGAGTGTTTAATTCTATAACTGTTTTTACATTACAAAGCTGTACTTTGCTGTTACTTATTTTAAACAACCTAATTTCAGTCTTAAACGCTCCAAATTAACTTCAGGTGATTGTTTTGGTTTTAGGTAATTCAGCAGCAGAAAGGAAATGTTATAAAATCCACTGTTGCAACTACTATCCCCCAGATAACTGCACAATCTGTGAACAAAGTTCCACCTGCAACACAGACATGTCACCGTGCAACAGGTACATTTAATGTTGATGATTGTTTCCAGTTTGGTGTCTATAGTGCTTTGTTTTGTTTTAAGTAATTTTTTTTATAAAAGCTAACCCATAAATATGTATAAATGTAATTAAATCAATTTTTACTGCTTACCTGTCAGTGCTGCTGTTTAAACTACAGGTATGTTTTTTTCATGTAGATGACATGTTCTATCACTGTTCTTGTTACTTTAAAGCCTTTTCACATCAGTTGGTGGAAAGGGAGCCACTGTTTTACTTTTTTCTTTAGAAGAGCATGATGACGGGTGGTTTCTTGAATGTTGATAAGTGTACCATTGTTCATTTAAGCTCTTGACAGAGCCAGGATCTTAACCATGATCAAGAAAGCACACAGATAGTCATAATCTCTTGGATTGTAACTTGGAAGTAAAGGAAATGAGGGTCATGTTTTCTGGCCTATATGTGATCTAAATATGTACAGTAAATAAGATAAATATATTTTCAAAATATAAATAAGCTCAGTTTGAGGCCAAATGTGATTATTGTGTGCTGTGTGTAAGATCATTATGCATAACTGCCCATAGCTGTCTTTTGTAGCATGATAGTTAATCCCAGTTCATTTAGTTTGATTTAATGTTATATAATTCTGTATCTTAATAGGAAGAGTTATTTGAAATGTTTCCCTGACATTCACATACATGCTACTGTTCTATTAATGTGTGCTATTTTTAAATTATTATTATTAAAACCTCATGATCCCCTAAGGGAAACTTTTGGAAAGGGATCTTTTGAGTTAACAACAATGACTTGTTTCCATTATATAGCTAGTGTGTGGCAGGTTTTAAGTAGTGCTTTGTTAGATCAGCATATGTTCATTTGTTACCCAAATTATGAATGGTAATGTCATGTGTTACATTATCTATTAGCTTTTTAAGTCATTATGTCTAGTTTTTTCTTAGTCAGCTGGCAATTAATGTATTGTTAATAGTAAGGCAGATAACTGTGAAATAAATACTTTTGTTCCATGTCAACGTATGCATGTGTTTTGTTGTATTATCAGACCACCTATGACAGGGATGACCAATACATTGATCACGATCGGAAAGGTAGTGCAGGTAGATCGTATGGCATTCAAAAATTTTTTTTTAGATGTTAGTCTATCATCTATCCTCTGTATGGCATTTGCCACTTGATTGACATACAGGGAGGCCAGTCTGAGATCTCTTCTCTTCTAACATACGGGTCACCAAGCACGCATGACCAAAAGCTTGAGCTACTGCAAAACTCCAGCGAGCTAAGTGGCCTAGTTATCCTTCCAATTTATATCTACTAAAGAAAGGATATACAAAATGAGTGGGGGGGGGGGGGGCTGGACCATATAAGAAACCAGAAACTTACCACTTCCATACAAAATGGATGGAGGACGTTTTTTCAGCATGCCTCATTCAAGGTGCATTTATCTGATCTGTCAGTCTATCATTGCTATTCCAAAGAAGGGAAATGTGGAGAGACACTTACAAACTGTTCATAAAAACTACGACACTGACTTCCCTCCAAAAAGCGAGCTGAGAAAGAGAAAAGTGAGGGAGCTAAAATCACAGTTAATCGGACAGCAGTCATTTTTCACTCCGCTGAATTCAAAAGCAAAGGCAGCCACTGAAGCATCGTTCTGGGTGAGTCACTCCATCATTAAGCATAAGAAGTCCTTCCAAGATGGAGAGATGATAAAAAAGGCCTTCGTTGAGGCAGCTGACTTATTTGTTTTGGGATTTTAAAAACAAACCAGAAATATTATCTTCAGCTCTCAAGAAGTACAGTTATACGGCACTGTGAAGTAATGGCTGATGATTTGACACAGCAGCTTTGGAATGACATTGTGGACTGCGAGTGTTTCTCACTGCAATTAGACAAGTCTACGGACATAAGTGATATAGCGCAGTTGTACATTTTTATTCAGGTGTTGTTTACAGATATGACTGCAAAAGAGGAGCTGTTAACAATACTGCCCTTGAAAGAACACACAGGGAGAGGACATTTTTCAGTCTTTCAAAAACTATATTGAGAAAACTTAGCTCCCAGAGTGTAAATTGATGTCAATCACCACGGACAATGCGTTTGCAATGGCGGGCTGCTCGAATGGATTCAATGCCAAGTGCAGGGAAGACAATGCTTTTTCCGACTTCCTTAATTACCACTGCATAATACACCAACAAGCTTTATGTTCAAAAATGATAAACATGAAAGAGATGATGGATGTGTCAAAGAAAATCGCCTGTTCTTTTCAAGCGAGATCTCTTCAAAGACGACTGTTCCGTGCACATCTGGAGGAGGCTAACTGCAACTACTTTGACCTCTTGCTGCACGCTGAAGTGTGATTGCTTAGTAGGGGGAAATTCCTGCAGATATTTTGAGACTTCTGTCCAGAGGTAAAGGAGTTTCTCCTTGTCATTAAACTTGCAGAGTATAAGCAACATAATGACAATCAGTGGCTGCTAGACTTGGCATTTTTAACTGGTCTGACCAACATGTTGAATGAGCTTAATTTAGACCTGCTAGGAAAAGACAAAACTGTGGTCAATATGACAGGTCAGTTAATGCTTTTAAATGAAAAATGCAACATCTATCCTCAAAGTTGTAGCACCATGATTTAGGGAACTTCCAAATTCTTGCGTCAGAGCTGGAGACGCAGCAGAAGGTATGTGCGCAACTTGATAGTATGTGCTACACAGAGCAGATTTCGACAAATGGTTTCAAGACTTTGCTTTACTCGAGCCAATCGCTACATTTATGTGGTATCCGTTTAGGGAAGATGTTGAGGTTGATTTACTCGCATCAGATATTTCAACACTGTTTCACCTGAACTCGTCCACAGTGAAGGATGAAATTTTGACACTACAGGCTGACATTCAGCTGAAGTCCAGGGCTCATGAACAGTTTTGGAACTTCCTCACAGAGGAAAAGTACCCAAACATGAGAAATGTGCTTCCTCCTTGACTGCATTATTCTGCTGTACTTATTTATGTGAGTCAGCCTTTTCTCACATGAAGATTATTAAGTGCAAATACTGTTTTACCATGACTGATGATCATTTGGAAGCCTGCTTAAGGTTGTCTACCAACAGCTACTGTCTGGACTATGCAACCCTGGCTGACTCCATTTAGTGCAAGTCATCAGAGTAAAGTAGTGACCATAAATGTTTTCAGTTGTGGTCGTGCAGTTATGCAAAGTACGCCAACATATATTGTATATTTAAAGTATACTCATATACAGTATTTATATATATATATATATATATATATATATATATATATATATATATATATATATATATATATATATATAAAATATAGTAATTTTAATGTAGGTAGATCATTTTGACCTAGTCATTTTAAAAGTTGCTTGCAAGCCGAAAAAGTGTTGGGCACCCCTGTGTCACCCCTGACCTATGACATGTAGCTAGCATGAAAGATACCAACTAATCTCTTAGGTTCTTTTCTTAATGGGGTGTAGAAAGCAATGTCAAAACCAGCTGTACAGGTAACCTCTTACCTGTCTCACTGTCTATCTGTTTTGTATGCAACCCTGACGACCTTTAATGGCAGGCTGCTTGCTGACTGGTACTGACTTTACTTTAACCTAGTTTTACCACTATTTACCACTACTAGGGGGCTTCTCCGAAATGTCCCCATGAACACATAAAGAACTGCAGCAAGACAAGGAATAGACAATCTAGCTTCTTGGTTCACTAGTAGAAATTGAACAAGTCAAGACTTTAAGATTTTATTAAAAATTTATGTTTATTTACATTAAAACCAAAAGAAGCAAATATAAGCAGTGCATAATTATACAGCCTGGCTGGATTAAATGCTCATATCAGCAAGACGCTCCAGGTGGTCCAGTACCTTAGTTACAAATTTTAAATCCTTAATTGAAAATGAAAATGAATAATTCTGGCTGTAGACAGAACTCTTTCCCAAGTGTTTATTTTTGCAGCTGAGCTCTTAACAAAAGTGTCAGAAAAGCAGCAACTGAACTAAAAGTTTAATAAAAGTGTCCGGTACAGCTAAACTAGAAGTGTCTGTTTTAATGCAGCATCTGAGAGAGAGGACTCTTTTGAAAAAAGTCTAATGAAAGGAAGCCACTCACACATAAAATGAGCACTCAAGTTTCTTCTATTAGCACGGTGGTCAGTTTCTCAAAACACAGAAAATGATATCAAATCATTATCAAAATCCCAAGTTTATATTCTCATGAGAATCAAAATCTTTATTTCTAACCAAGCGAAATGCTTTAAGTCCTTCTTTTGCTTTCAGCTTTCCCGGAATACACTGATCTTCTGCTCAGAATGACCAGACCTCAAGTCTAAGGCCTAATACTTGAAATCTGTTAGTTGAAAAGGTTAACTTATCTCACATATGGCATTTTAATCATAAAGTAACTTTTTCTGTACAATATGTTAAAATAAACTTGGAGAATAAAAAGTAAATATTTTAGTTTGCTTTATGGGAAGGTGTTGATAATATAGAAAAGTAAAATATGCACGTAGTTGAAATTTCTGACAGCAGAGTAAGGCCAGACAAAAGCTAACTTCTGATCAGGAAAGTTTTTTCAACAAAGACCTATAAAACTATAGTCAAAACCTAAACCCCCATGATAATTGTTGGTCAGAAGAATATAATTAAATTGAATAAAGTGACAGTTCATTATATCAAGCCTACTTAATTCAGTTTAGAGTTGTGGAAAGATGGTGCCTATCCTAGTAGCAAATCCAGTATAACAAGTGTGAGCTATGGGGCCCCAAACCCCAGACACAGTTGCACAGAATCAAGTCTCGGATTTAAATAAGGATTTGTTTATAATGAAATACCTCTAAACAGGCTTCTTTACAGAAGTGCAATATAATGCTTCTGTTCTTTGTATCTCTTCTCCCTTCTCCTCAACACCTCTCTGCAACTTTGTCCAGATTGAAGTCACCCCTGGGGAACGTTGAGCAGCATCTTGTTTGTCAGACCTTCCCAACTTCATACCTGGGAAGCACTTTTGAGTCTGGTGTGATCTCCTTAAACAGGAGATGATCTCCATCTGCAGCTCCATTTGGTGGTCCCCAAGTTCCCCAGTAGGGTTCCTCACAATAACTACAGTTCCTAGGTTGCCCTGTGAGTGCACCATTGGGAGCACCACCAGCAGGGAGATTTATTTATTGGGGGGGTTGTCTGTCCATAAAGGACAGCCCTGCTCTGTCTTTCCAATTTGGTTGGGTACTTCACAGACCTCCTATTATAAGGGTGACACTGCTGGGTAAGAAGCCAACCCTATTGTATTTTCAATACATTATAAAGCACACATATGCACACATTTATACATATAAGGCTATCTTTAGGTAGCTGGTGACCCTAACACACATTATCATTGATATGTTGGATAAAAAGGAACAGAGGAAAGCCTGTACATATATACTGTAAGTTAAATACGTGAACGCTATACAGATAATGCTGGACTATAATTTGCGATTATTTGTTGTCCTGATATTATTCAGTGTTCGCAAGTTAATAGGTAATATGCAGGTATTAGATTTTTTTTCATACTGCATATTCTACTTTGCTTGCTAGTTACATTTTGAAAAAAAGTTTTGAAATCTGTGCAATGTGTGGAAATAAAAGTACTAATTCACTAGTCCTAAGACTCTATGTATGACCTTCACCTGATGTCAAAATTCTTTTCTGTGTGTCAACCTATTTGTTGTTATTTTTTAACAGCCCATCCCATGACTCAGGCAATATCGAAATTGGCAAACCTGACTAACATTTAAAATATACAGTCATGGCTGAAATTATCGGCACCCCTGGAATGTTCCCAGAAAATGCACCATTTCTCCCAGAAAATTATTGCAATTACAAATGTTTTTGTATATACATGTTTATTTCCTTTGTGTGCATTGGAACAACACAAAAAAACAGAAAAAAAGCCAAATCTGACATCATGCCACACAGAACTCCAAAAATGGGCCTGACAAAATTATTGGCACCCTTTCAAAATTGTGGGTAAATCGTTTAATTTCAAGCATATAATGCTCGTTTGAACTCACCTGTGGCAAGAAACAGGTGCTGGCAATATAGCAATCACACCTGAAACCAGTTAAAATGGAGAAAAGTTGACTCAACCTTTCTGTTGTGTGTCTGAGTGTGCCACACTAAGCATGGAGAACAGAAAGAAGAGCAGAGAATTGTCTGAGGACTTGAGAACAAAAATTGTGGAAAAATATCAACAATCTCAAAGCTACAAGTCCATCTCCAGAGAACCTCATGTTCCTTTGTCCCCTGTACGCAACATAATCAAGAAGTTCACAACACATGGCACTGTAGCTAATCTCCCTGGACGTGGACGGAAGAGAAAAATTGATAAAAGACTGCAACGAAGGATAGTCCGAATGGTGGATAAACAACCCCAATCAACTTCAAAACATATTCAAGCTGTTCTGCAGACTCAGGGTGCAACAGTGTCAGCTCGAACTATCCGTCGACATCTGAACGAAATGAAACGCTATGGCAGGAGAGCCAGGAGGACCCCACTGCTGACACAGAAACATAAAAAAGCCAGACTGGAGTTTGCCAAAATGTACTTGAGGAAGCCAAAATCCTTCTGGGCGAACGTCTTGTGGACAGATGAGACCAAGGTAGAGCTTTTTGGTAAAGCTCATCATTCTACTGTTTACAGAAAACGGAATGAGGCCTACGAAGAAAAGGACACAGTACCTATAGTCAAACATGGTGGAGGTTCTAAGATGTTTTGGGGATGTTTTGCTGCCTCTGGCACTGGATGCCTTGACTGTGTGCAAGGCATCATGAAATCTGAAGTGTCAGAAAGCTGGGTCTGCGTCAGAGGTCATGGGTGTTCCCACAGGACAATGACCCCAAACATACCTCTAAAAGCACTCAGAAATGGTTGAAGACAAAGCGCTGGAGAGTTCTGAAGTGGCCAGCAATGAGTCCGGATATAAATCCAATTGAACACTTATGGAGAGATCTCAAAATTGCTGTTGGGAGAAGGCACCCTTCAAATCTGAGAAACCTTGAGCAGTTTGCACAAGAAGAGTGGTCAAAAACTCTAGTTCAGAGGTGTAACAAGCTTGTTGATGGTTATAGGAAGCGCTTGATTTCAGTTATTTTTTCCAAAGGGCGTGCAACCAAATATTAAGTAGAGGGTGCCAATAATTTTGTCCAGCCCGGTTTTTGAGTTTTGTGTAAAATGTCAGATTTGGCTTTTTTCTCTGTTTTTTTGTGTTGTTCCAATGCTCATAAAGGAAATAAACGTGTATACCAAAACATTTGTAATTGCAACAATTTTCTGGGAGAAATGGTGCATTTTCAAGGAAAATTCCAGGGGTGCCGATAATTTCGGCCATGACTATATTTGTAGTTCACATTTTTCTCAAAACTCTTTAAATAGTGAATTCACATTAAATCTTTTATTAATATATTAGACACTCAGTTGTGGTATATAAATTGCATTACTGTATCCTTTTCATTTAGCGACACAATTTTAAATGCACTTCAGTGTTTAGGTAAGTGCTAAGATGTCTGTTTTCTGTAATCTTGTTTATTTTTGTTTAGCAGTCCCTTCTTATCTCAGTCAGTAAACTGTAATCAATTCCCAATAGTCCCTTGTGCTTTTTTTTGATTCACATTTCTGGTTACAGTTTACTTTGTTTTTAAAATGCCAGTACCTCTAAGTGCATTTTATTTTTTTAGTATACTTCTGAGAGTCTGTCTATCTAAATAGTTCTTAAAATAGCAATTTACAGTGCATTCAGAAAGTATTCACAGCGCATCACTTTTTCCACATTTTGTTATGTTACAGCCTTATTCCGAAATGGATTAAATTCATTTTTTTCCTCAGAATTCTACACACAACACCCCATAATGACAACATAAAAAAAGTTTACTTGAGGTTTTTGCAAATTTATTAAAAATAAAAAAACTGAGAAATCACATGTACATAAGTATTCACAGCCTTTGCTCAATACTTTGTCGATGCACCTTTGGCAGCAATTACAGCATTAAGTCTTTTTAAATAAGATTCCACAAGCTTGGCACACCTATTCTTGGCCAGTTTCACCCATTCCTCTTTGCAGCACCTCTCAAGCTCCATCAGGTTGGATGGGAAGCGTCGGTGCACAGCCATTTTAAGATCTCTCCAGAGATGTTCAATCGGATTCAAGTCTGGGCACTGGCTGGGCCACTCAAGGACATTCACAGAGTTGTCCTGAAGCCACTCCTTTGATATCTTGGCTGTGTGCTTAGGGTCGTTGTCCTGCTGAAAGATGAACCGTCGCCCCAGTCTGAGGTCAAGAGCGCTCTGGAGCAGGTTTTCATCTAGGATGTCTCTGTACATTGCTGCAGTCATCGTTCCCTTTATCCTGACTAGTCTCCCAGTCCCTGCCACTGAAAAACATCCCCACAGCATGATGCTGCCACCACCATGCTTCACTGTAGGGATGGTATTGGCCTGGTGATGAGCGGTGCCTGGTTTCCTCCAAAACTGACGCCTGATATTTACACCAAAGAGTTCAATCTTTGTCTCATCAGACCAGAGAATTTTCTTTCTCATGGTCTGAGAGTCCTTCAGGTGCCTTTTGGCAAACTCCAGGCGGGCTGCCATGTGCCTTTTACTAAGGAGTGGCTTCTATCTGGCCACTCTACCTTACAGGCCTGATTGGTGGATTGCTGCAGAGATGGTTGTCCTTCTGGAAAGTTCTCCTCTCTCCACAGAGGACCTCTGGAGCTCTGACAGAGTGACCATCGGGTTCTTGGTCACCTCCCTGACTTTAGGCCCTTCTCCCCCGATTGCTCAGTTTAGATGGCCGGCCAGCTCTAGGAAGAGTCCTGGTGGTTTCGAACTTCTTACACTTACGGATGATGGAGGCCACTGTGCTCATTGGGACCTTCAAAGCAGCAGAAATTTTTCTGTAACCTTCCCCAGATTTGTGCCTCAAGTCAATCCTGTCTTGGAGGTCTACAGACAATTCCTTTGATTTCATGCTTGGTTTGTGTTCTGACATGAATTGTCTACTTTGGGACCTTATATAGACAGGTGTGTGCCTTTCCAAATCATGTCCAGTCAACTGAATTCACCACAGGTGGACTCCAATTAAGCTGCAGAAACATCTCAAGGATGATCATGGGAAACATGATGCACCTGAGCTCAATTTTGAGCGTCATGGCAAAGGCTGTGAATACTTATGTACATGTGCCTTTTCAATTTTTTTATTTTTAATAAATTTGCAAAAACCTCAAGTAAACTTTTTTCACGTCATTATGGGGTGTTGTATGTAGAATTCTGAGGAAAAAAATTAATTTAATCCATTTTGGAATAAGGCTGTAACATAACAAAATGTGGAAAAAGTGATGCGCTGTGAATACTTTCTGGATGCACTGTATTTTGAATACCAGAACCTGGAGCAATGAATCATTACCTACAGAATTGAAACAGACACTGAAAACCTACAATTGATCCTTGAAAGTACACTTGTGGTGGAGATGAGCACCATTCATTTATATCACTTATTGAGCATTTTAGTTTTTATTTTGTAATGTCAGTATTTTTGACATAAATCACATCAGTTTCACTATGTAGCAGATTCTCTTTTACTTTTGAGACTCAAGTATGTTCATAAAAAATATCAAGTGGTGGTGAAAGTTACTACAGTGCATGTCTAAGGATGTGCACTTATTGTAAGGTGAGCACCTTCTCCTTCTACCTCATGGTTTTACATCTAATTATGTTGTGACGAGTTGCCTTAATCTATTGGAACATTTACAGGAATGTTTTGTGCCACTGAATCTTAATGTTGTTTTAGACTCTGCATTCCAATGGCAGAAATTCTGATTTGTGTGTTGATTTTTCCATATTATCTGCATTCTGAAAATTTTCCTTGTGGTCATTCATTGCATCCATATTGATATCCACATTTGACAAGTTGATATCCCTGTTGAACATTATTGGCCTTTTGTGTTATCCTCCTATGCCTGTAACTACTACAGTAAACCATTGATTAAAACATTTTTTGAGAGGGGGTAACCAGCTCCTGATAATTTTGTAAAGTGGACAGTACTTTATTATGGAAATTGCATTAAAACATAGATCAGCACAACTATTTTAAAAGTAGAATCACCACTTCTTGCTAAATAAAAATGAAGTAAACGAGAAATAGGCAAGTGGTAGAAAACAAGTGCTTTGTCTCAGCTTACCCTCTTTTGTAATGCTTCAGTGCAGAATCAGTTTTGTGAATTTGCTTTCAAAACGAGACCTTAAGAGAAGCTGACAGAGCACTGAAATTGGGACATTGGAATAGATGACAAAAAAACTAAACGTTGACTTTGAGACTGAATGCACTGTTCATATTATCTAATGTTAGGACAAAACTCAGTCTTAACACGTTTTTTCCATTGTATCCAAAATGTCCTAAAATTTTGTACATTGAATCAAGGATGTATGACCGAGCAGTCCTTTGCATTCAATATTTGTTGATGTAGAGCTGTGCTTTTTTAAAAAATTATTTTTATCTTTATGCACATAATAAACCAGTATACTGAAATTTAAATGTTATCAAAGATAAATTAGTACTGTGAAATATGACGTGAAGCATAGTAAGTTATGAAATAAAACATCATTTTTTATTATAATAACTTTTATTCATTGCACAATCAGCAACAAACTTGAAAAAATATCTTACTGACATTCTGTATAAGTTAGTAACATTAATGTATGCCATGTCTTTTCGGGGTGGGGGGCAAACCATATCATCTGTTTACTGAGAGAATGTACAAACTAGGTACTCACCATGTCCAGGACTTAGAAGCATTCTTCTTCAGTTTTAAAAGAGCAGTGCTAACCACTGCACCATAATAAAAGCACCATTGTTAGCATAAATACTATATTTACCCCAGTACTCATTCAGCTCTTAAGATAACAAAGGTGTATCAAGCATGGAGTGCTGGGCAACAAACACTGACAGTGAAGCATAGTTTAGGTTTCTTGCACTACCTTTTAACAATAACATAAAATAACAATAATATAAAATTGTCAAAACCACTAAACACATAATTCAGGATCACAAGTCTGCAGAGTCACTGGGCTTTGTTTCCCATTATAGCACTGGAAACATTAGAAAGTTATTAGATTTATTGGAAAGATGACAAACTAATCAAAAATAATATAAATGTATACCTTTTGTGTAGTCAGACTCATCCCTGATAAAATATATATTTAATGTATGATAGATGTATAGTAAATATTTTATTGTGAAAAGTTTTTTTGGCTAACATTGTGTTAACGTTCTTTTTGCCACATGTTTTCTGTTAATATTTAAACTAAAAGAACCACCAGAACTATTTACTTTAAGAGGTTATTTACAGATTTTGTTTTTTTTTTTTAGGTACTGTTGTCAAACAGACATACCTTCCTCCTCCTAAACTTGTCAAAGTGCAGCTTAAGAACAGTTTTAGGGAGAATCTTGGGAGCACATTCAGGTACTGTTGTATAATCAATCAGGTTTCTGAGTCAGGTTTGTTCTACCACATTAGCTTTAATTCTGGAAGAGATGTATCTAGTTATTTTTTATTTTTGGCTACACTTAATTATGCGACTATTAACAAGGTTTATAATGAATGAAATTTGAGAACACTTTTCAGCTAGTTATGTGTATGGTGTAGATTGCAACTTTGGTACCAGTAACATATGATTTGAATCCCATATAATAACATACACGATGTATCAACGTGCTTAAAATTGAGTATGAAAAAACATAGCAAACATTTTGATTATTTTTGGGTGTCTACTTTCTAAATTATATTTCTGACTATTTCTTAAAGTTTTTTTTTTCAGTAGTGCATTATTTATCCAAATTGCGTATTTTCAGAATATATTATAAAGCGATTTAAATGAAAGCCTTTGGTTTTAAGTGTGTGCAGTACTGAGTAAATAATCACTTATTGGGCATTGCCCTAGTCATAATCTTCTTGACGTATGCAGACTTATTGCTGTTGCCTGCCTTACATTATTTTATTTATCTATTTTTTAAGTTTTTATGGAAAGGTTTGGCTTTAAAGACGGATGATATAACCCTTTTTTGTTAACTTTGAGAATTAATCTGTATAACTTTAAATACCCCCTTCATACTTAGACTCCTGTAGGAGTTGCAGCCTACCTTTCTTTAATCATGCTCAAAACTCTATCATAAGCATACCTGCCCATTTTATGTGAGGTGATTTAAGTATATAAAGTGAAATTCAGTTTTCCTTTTTTAATTGAAAAACACTATATATTTTAGAAAGGACAATCTTTATGATGAGCTCAAATATTTAACTCATCATCATTTTAACTCTGCATATCCTGATGTGGTTCTACTTCATGGACATGCTGTATTGCTGAACTCCTTATACTGTCACAGAGTATGAACCTAGAAGCCCTGTGCAGGAGCATTGTTTTGCTTGCTTGTAGCTATGATCCCAGTCTTGTGGTTATTACCCAGACCTTGTGACCATAGGGGAGGATTGCATCCTGTCTGGTAAATCAGAAAATCCAATTAACCAGCTATTGTTTCACTATCACTGTCTCACTGTTTTTTATAATATTTACAAAAACTGCTGTCATAGCACCCAATAATCAATCAATTTTGAAGTCACTTCATCTCTCATTTGAGGACAAGACCCTTGGGTAATTAGGGATATCTCCTAACCCCCTTTAACCCCCTTATTTGTAGAGAACAAGCCACATTTGTCTGAGAGAGGACCATATAGTCTCAGATTTGCATGTGCCAAATCCCATCCCAGAAGCACTGCAAAGAAGTTGAGAAAATAATTTACAAAGAGCAGAAATGTCTTCAGTCCTTAGCTGCACCTTGATATCTTGTACAAGAAAATTATAAATAAGAGAGGAGCAAATACACATAGATAAAAGACATATGAAAAGAGTTCTTCTACAGATACAGGAAGTGAATGGGAGGCAACAGCAATCCAGAAAACCCTATACTTTGAAGCACCTTCTGTAAGATACTGTGGGGTACTAGATTATAAATATTTACCAGACCCACAAAGCATGCACTATATAGAGAAAGTTTTATAAATTTCCTTTACTCCTGAAATATCTGTGGAAGGGGAAACAGTTGATCCTTTACTTTGTGGCCAAGACAAATTGTTCCTTCAGTGTTTGAGGTTCATGTAGCAGGTGGAATCTCTGTTCCAGTATCATGGTCTAGTGTTTCCAATAAAAGTTGAGGATTGTGACCCCTTGTTATTTCATTTTTTTAGATATGGGGCTTATGATTTTCTCAGAGAGCTCTTTCTACCTTTTGCCAGTATCTCATGTTGAGATGAACGTTTCCTTCTTTTGCTGAGAACAATGTGATTTAACGTCCTGCTTTTTGTTGAATGTTTTGTTAGAGCTTCTTTGAGGCCATTCAAAAGTTGTACTCATGGTCTCACCAAACTCCACCAACAAATGGGAATTCACTTTAGCGTCTAATGTATCTGTTGCCTTTTTGGCCTGTCTGATTCTCTTAAGGCATTTTCACACTCAGTTTTGTTTTGTTCCGATTCAGGGCATGTTTTTTTTTTTTTTTACTTTGTGTCAATTTCCAGGTAGTTTGGTTGTGTTTCACACTTCTCATTTTCTAGTGAACTAAACATATCAATTAATACCCTGTGGATGTATAACGGACTTCTTTCATTGAGCAGAAACCTTTTTTTTTTTTTTTTGCTGGAAAATACTTGAAAAGTATGTGTTGCTGTGCATGGTATGTAAAGCAGATGCTTCAAATAGATTAGTGTACAAAAGAAGACGAGCTCTGCTGAGGGCATACAGTAATGTTTCTTGTTTTAGTTTTATTACCGTAGATTTATGAGGTGAATTTCATTTACTTGTATGATGTTGCATATTTACTCCACAGTAGCCACCAAATCACATGTATATTGTTTTAACTCTGTAACTTTTTGTTAACAATGTTCATATTGGATTGTTTGATTAACATTTACTACATATGTCTAACTTACTGTGCCCCGTATCCGCATCACGTTAAAAAGTGATCGCATTAAGAGGATGCCCCATCTGTGCACATCACTTATGTTTTGTAAGATTAGGGGGCTTGATTGTAGGCCTCATATGGCACTGATACTTGTTTCTGGCCACTTCTCAGTTTGTTTTGATTGCCCAGTCACAAGTGGATTTACACCTTTTTTTTCTTTTTCAACTGCTCTGTGATTGTGCATGCGAGGGGCATGTATCAGGTGCCTAGTCAAGAACCATGTCTGGTCTGATTGACTGGTAATTGTGCAAGCTGTTTTATGTGAATTTTGTCATATTTGTACCTATGTGCATGTTTATTTTTTTACCTTTTTATTGTTTTTAATGCTCCTTGCTAACTCTTGACTCATTAAAGAATTTCGTTCATAGGATAATTGCTGGCAGCAGATACTTCACTACCACAGCATGCACAATTCCGTGCATAATGCCTAGTATTCATATATTTACATCTGTCCCCTGTTGGATCACATTCAGACCTCATGCGAACTGCTGCATCACTTGGCACTGTCCTGAGATATCCTTTGCAAAAGTTGTTTTGGTCACCATGTGAGTGCGGTTGCAGTGTTCATCTACCTTCACAAACCAGAATTTCTGGGAAATCACACCAGAGTTTGAAAAAACTGCCCCCAGACTCAGTAGATGTGAAAATGTCTTTAGCCAGATCTAGAGATTTGGAGACCATTCTGCTAGTATTACATAAAAAGCCTTTCTTTTTAACTTTACAGAATCCTTAATTGTTTATGTTGTTTCTGTGACTGGCAGCATCAACCTCATGGCCACAGCTCTTTGTAGATGCCTCCATTAGTGAGGCCTTGAATATGCTTCATTCATATTCTGCTAAGATATAAGAGACGTTTTCTGGAGATGATACTTAAACTAATTCTGAACAGAGCCATCTGCTAGTCATTCCAATCACACCCTCCCAATTCATTTACATCTTTTAGTTCTGTCTAGCTGAAACTTGATCCATTTAAACCTGTTAACCATCAAATGGTTATTAGATGGCTTGGCATGTCTCCTTACCCAAGTTTCCAGAACATAAAGCCTTAAGTCAGATGACACAACTCTAGAGTCTATCATTTGACACTTGTGAGCATTCGTTTGTTCATTATCAACAAATTAAAGGCAGTTTTTTTCTTTTTTTTCTTTTTGACTAGAATATTTATGTTGTGTTACAATAAAATATGGTAATACTGTGGCAACAAAAAAATGCATACTTCCAAGTTAAACTGAAGTTTACAAAAACAGTATGCTATGTTATTTGTGACATACTTGAAAAGCAAATTAGTAATGTACCTTTAGTGTGAAGATGTGTGTTGGTAATTGAAAGTAATTATAAAGTACTTGTATATTTATAGTTTTATCTAGTACTTATTGTACCTAGTAATTATTGGTAAATATTAAGGTTGGGAATCTATTATAAAATTAATCACATAATTGTATGGAATTAATCGTAGTTAATCGCATCTAACATTAAAATAGGCAGTTATAAAATACTTAAATCGTGAAGTAATTATACATGGAGTCACAAAGTTAATGTAGAATCGACACAAAGGAATTTAAAAAAATTTAATAGCATAGTTTAAACTTAAAACAATGACCTGAAACCTTGAGTTTTAACAAAATATACTTAAACAAGTACATTGAATTTGAATGCCTTCCTAAAAGGCAATCTGAAAAGAAGGCAAGAAGAAAACAAGGCCAATGTATTAATTCTCAAATTGGTATGCCATATGAGACACACGTGTGTCAAAGTAAAATTAAACGATCAAAACGACTGTAGACTTTGTATACACTTCTAAAGACTGGCTTAACTGAAATAAGCATCTCTTAAACGGGTATACATTGAAACTTGTGTTATAACTCTGTAAATGCCATTCTCAAATATTCAACATCATCAACAACTTTATAATTCTGCTCTAAACAAGTGTTTTTCAACTGGTGCACAATGATGGAGACCCAGGTGTACTGTATAGGACCACCACCTGTATGAGCAGCGCAGAAAATGTGCTCACTAAGTGCCGTGTTTGTGAACACCAACCTCCAAGCTGCGTTTTTTTTGCCAGGGTCTCTGATTGCCCTGCCTCTTTGGACAGTTTAGCAAGTATATATTTAAGGCTTTTGTAGTTGGTAGAATCGTGGTGTGCCTTTGAAGTTTTTGGGTTACAAAAAGTGTGCTACCACAGAGAAACGGTTGGAAAACATTCCTCTACTTACACCTTTGCTCCTGGCACTATAAAAAAGTTCTCTGTAGCAACTATCTCACTTAAAAATTGACACTGTGTATTACTTGAACGGTTATGTTGCATTCTTTGCAAAAATTAGCAAAAATGCTACAAATTGGAGTAATGGGTAGGCATAATCATTACACCTCTGTTTCATTGAATTTTGTCAATATATTAGGGCAGCAAGCACTGCAAGCTACCTGGAAGACTGTCAAGTTAAATACAGAGACTTGTTTTTGTTTTAGTGCCACTCAAAGAAAACATATTTTGCACATATGTGATATGACATTGAATCAATCTTCTTACAGAAACATGAAATGAAAAAAGAAAAGAGAGAGCATAATTTCTACCTTTGCTAGTTTTCTTTAGTATTGCTCCAGGACTACCATTAACACCCCTTCCTCCCTCTCCCCTGTATCTATGTTGATATGTATAACTCAGGGACCAAACACCAGTACCATGTACTGACATATGTGGCAAGGCATTGTGAAATGTGTTATTTGAAACTTTTAAGTAAAATTTCTCAAAAATTTTAAAGGTAGTGTATACATTTGGTACTGGATGTGTATTTAATTCTTTAGGTTCACACTTTTTTGTATTATTGTTTAACCTCATTGTTGGCCATGGATGCGACAATATTTTTTAACATGTTAAGCAGTCCACATTACTCACATATATTAATGTGTTAGCTTTCCCAGGCCTAGTAAATGTGTATTATCCAGTAAAAAGAAAATCTAAATATCACATAGAAAATCTAACTTTGTAAGTTTTATACAACTGAAAGCAGTGTTTCATGTATCGTAGCTCTCAGTGTCATGATTGGGTTCACTGACACACAGATTTAACATGTCAGCATTCATAGAGCTGGGTAGTCATCATTTTTCTGTCATTACTTCTAATCTAGCCAAATACTATTACAGCTGTAACAGTCTTAAATATTTTTTTTTCTCTTATCTTTGGCCAACAACATTAGCTCACTATATTCAGCGTATTGCAGCATGCTGCAGCAGTAGGACATATTTTAGTGCTGAAAGGAAAAAATGTTAACTACAGAAGAATTAAGTTTATCAGCAGTGGATTCAAAACATTTCTTCTATTTCATTTCTGCTTAAATTGAAATGGACACAGGTAATATATCGTTATGTTGCAAATTCTAGATTGCAGAAAAAAACCTGTATACAATCACAGATAAAGTAAGGTTGTTTTTTTAAGTTTGCCCACAAAGCTGTTAGTGAAATTTGCTATGTGGTGTTTTTCTCTCATTATTAATTGTCCTTTTTTAATGGCAACATACAAAGGAATGTGTGAAACCGCCTAACCTATGCACTTTCATGTGCTTCATCTGTTTAAAAAATACACAGAAACATTTACACCAAGTATCTCTAATTGCACAGTACTTTAGGATTGTTTGTTTTAGAAAAGTGCCATATAATATAAAGGAGTTTTGTTTGCTTTAAGCATGTTTAAAACCAAAATAATGTAATTTAAGTTTTTTTCCATAACTTGTATTTCTGTGGATTTGAAAATATTTGTGATTGTGCTTGTTTGCTTTCCCATTCATTATAATTTGATCTAGAATTGGTGTATCATCTTTGTCCTTGATCCTGAACACAAGCAAGAAATTGTACTAAAACATTAGCCTCTTTCTTTTAGTTGCCACAGTCAAGGAATGTGGAGAATTTATTGTAATTTTCAGTTGGCTCCTAATACATCTGTCTTGTAGACTGAGGTTGGCTCAATAAAGGTATGCATAGACGCCTGACTGGCTAAAAATCATTGTATATTGTATGTTTTAACTCCCATCTGGAGTAAAGTAGGCCTGGAGTTTATAGTTTCCAAGTTTAGGATAAGCCTGCTTAAAAAATATATGGCTTGATTATCCAGAAGAAAAATGGAAAAGCGGATTAATTGTATATTTATATTTATACTCATTTTGTTTATTTTATTTTTAAATACATTTAGTGCATTGAGTTCTTTATATGCCCTACTGTAATTATTTTGTTTTACACTGTAATTAGATTAAAAAAGGGAACTAAAGTAAGTATCATCTTTACCTGGAATTGAATAATTCCCTTATGCTGTTTCTGATGCATGTTCTAGTAGATTGTGCAAGTCAGACCAGACTTCACAATTTAAAAAAAAAACAAAACAAAATTGTAAATCAAGCTGTAATTCGAGGTTTACTTTTGGGTCCTCTCCCAGTAGGTCCAGTCCGGTATACCATCCATGGACAACCTCATCACATGCACAAAACACCTTGATCCAAAGGAACAGTTGGTATGCTCTGAATCCTCCCAGATTATTTAGGCCTTCATGTTCTTATAAAGATTAAGTCAAGTTTCTGTGTGTGGTAGCCTCAATTTAGGTTTTTTGTTTTTTAACCAGCAATAACATTCTTTTACCCATTGTTCTAAATTTAGATCGTATATAATAGTAGTAGTAGGAGGAGTAGTAGTTCTAGTAGTATATAGTAGATACAGACCTCTAATATCTTAAGGATTTTAATGCTGTCGCTGTGTTGTAACATTTTAGGGTTAATATCTGTATAAAGCAGTACAGTTGTTAGTGCTGCTACCTCAGAACTGTGGAATTTTGGTTTGAATTCTAAGCTGGGTTTTGTTTGAACAAATTGTCCAAATATGAACCATCTCATTGTGAGATTTCCTCTGGGTGCTTTGTTTATTCCACACACTCCAAACATGTCTTCACATAATTGGCTACTTTAAACTAGCCCTGTAAATGGGTGTGTGCTTGAGTGTGCCCTGTGGTGAACTAGCACCCAACCCAAGGTTGGTTCCCTCTCTTGCATCCAGTAGCCCTCAGATGGGCTTTAGCTACCTATGAAACTGAACTAGATAATCATTTAGGGTAATACATGGATGGTTGTGAATGCATTCTCCTGCCACCATGTTCAATCATTCTCTTTACACTAATAATAATAATAATAATAATAATAATTCTTTACATTTATATAGGTGTTTTTCTCACTACTTAGAGCACTACCACACATGGAGGACACAGGATGTGAACCCATGATCTCCTAGCAGCGCTACCACTGCTCCACCTACGTGGATTAAACAATAAATAATTACTGCACGTCTTCTTTTTACTTACAGTAAATTTACTAAAATATGGTTGATTTTTTAAATTTAAACAGATGTGTTCAAATATTTATTACTTCCTAATTTAGCTTCTTGAACAAACTTACATATCCATCTAGTTGGTCTTGCATTTTCAATTTTATTTAATTTTCGTTAATTGATGGAAGCTTGCACGTTGACTTATTTTTGTGCCAATTTGTTAATTATTATGTATATTCATATTTTTAATGCTTCTTTGATCTCTTGACTTTTCATTGAAATTAAAAAATTAAACAATTGTGTCTAGTCTGCACTTAAATACATTTACCTAGATTCAATTTGCCTGTTCATTTAATTGATTTCTGGAAAATGAATTTATTCAGTGTTGTATACTACGTGTATTTTGTGATCAGCAGTGGGAAATCTCCAATCAAAATATTTGTTTGTTGGGATTACGATTAATCAAGAGGATGTTACAGAATTTACAATACCAGAAGCAAATTTTTCAGTTGTATGGTTATAAATCACAGATATAAGCTATAAGTTTGTTATAGTTTGCTTTTACTGTACATGCCATGTATTTATTACACATATGATTCTGTTGCATGCCCAGTCTTTGTAATGTGTGCTATTACAGTGCAAAGTGTGTATGCCTCAAACTCTTAGAAATGCTATATGTGAATTAAAAATAAAGCAGTGCGTATGTATTGTACAAGCGATAAAGCAAAACAGTGGCTGTTAATATTTTATATTAAAGAGATCACCTTTTAGCATCTGTGCAGAGAGTGTTACTCCCATGTTTTAAAATGCCAGAAATAGTGATCCTTTCCTAATTTGGCATCTCTTAGCTAAAGTCTTCATAGATATATATAGCCCATATATGTTTTAATGAAGTTTTAATGAAGTTTCATTTCTTTTATCCTCCTTAAAACTGTATTTTTTTGATTACATCAGCAAAGTTGTATTTTTTACAGGAAGAAGATTTTAGAAGGGTATTAGCATAATGTTCAACAAATACACTGATACTTTAGCAGAGTTCAGAGCACCAGTATACAAAACTACTGTTTCCATGAAGTCCAAAGTGTATATAAACATAACATGAAGTTTTTGTTAAAATTGTAGTTTGGAGGTGGTATAGTCCTACTTATTTTTCTGCATCAATAAAAAAGGATATTTTACACACATTTAGGAATACTTCGGTGGTATTGTATGGTTGGAGATTTACCTCATGTACTGGTGGAAGGTAAGTTGGTTGTTTTTTGATGAATAGAGGACTCCATTAGAGCATTACATTGTCAAAAGGCTACATTTTATCACGAAGACTCCCAAGATATATTTTTCCTTTTCCACCTAAGGCAGGTGCTGCCTCTTAACTACACAGAGTAACCCATTCATTTCTGCCAACGGACCATGGCACTTTAAATTTGAAAGTGATGAATTTTCATCCCATCTACAGTATATCACACTCTGCTACAAAATGCCCCAGTGCAAAACGGAGATTACAGTCAGATTTGGCCAATAGCAAAGCATTATCTGAGTAGTTATTTATTTAAATGTTACGTAGTTTTGAACTTTTTTGCTGCTGTATTGTATTTGCAAGTCTCTTTTAAACACTCAATCTCAATCAACTCTTAAGTTACAAACATTACAAACATCCTTTGTACATGAATATTCTCGTCATGAAAATTACAAGTAGCAGAAGTTATATATTCACTTGACAGAATCCTACAACAATTTTACTTAAGGCCAAAAAGGTAGATGAGACTGTTACTCTGCTTATGCACTGATCAAAAGACCTTTTGGAGTCAAATGCCTTATCTAGGACTAGGTTTGAAATCCTAATGTTAATTTTTTTAATCATTCGAAGGCTGTCTTTTGTATCATACACAAATTGACTGTACACAGTGGGATTTTATGTTTGTTGTGTATATAGTACAGCAAAACATGATCGTCAGTGTGTTTATTGACCATTCCTATGGTTTATATGGAGTCATGTCCAGTAAGGCGGATGAATAGCTTACCTTTCGTAATAGAAAAAGAATGATTGAAGTACACAAACACAAGTGCCACAATCTCTTTGTATTTTTGTAGTGTTCAAGTGTCCCTGGTTGTGTGTTTTCCTTTTGCCAAAGACGTGAGATTGTAGTTTCCTGGTGTTGGCTTAACCATGATACTTTAGTTGAAGTAAATTTATCATTTTCACATGTGCTCTACCTCATTCTGGTGTTAAATCACAAAACTTGTTATTTCTTAATACTACGCAGAGCACATTACATAAGTAAAATATTCCACATATTATTCTTCTTTCAGCTGCTCCTGTTAGGAGTCACCACAGGGATCACTCTGTCCTCTGCATGTTGCTGTGTCACGCCCACCATCTTCATGTCCCTTCTCACCACATCCATAAACCTCCACAAAGGTCTTCCTCTTTTCCTTTTGCCTGGGAGCTCAATCCCTAGCATTCTTCTCACAATATATCCAGCATCTGTTCTCTGCACATGTCCAAACCAACACAATCTTGCCTGTCAGACTTTGTCTCCAAACTGAGCTGACCCTCTAATGTGCTCATTCCTAATCCTGTCCATCCTCATCACACCAATTGCAAATCTTAACATCTTTAACTGTGCCACCTCCAGCTCTGTCTCCTATCTTTTTGTCAGGGGTCTCCAACCCAAATAACATAACTGGTCTCAGTACTGCCTTGTAGACCTTCCCTTTCACTCTTGCTGGTACCAGTCTGTCACAAATCACTTCTGACGCTCTTCTTCACCCACTCCAACCTGCGTATGCTTTCTTCTTAAGCTCTCTTCCACACTCCCCATTACTCTGTACTGTTGATCCCAGGTATTTAAACTGCTCCACCTTTGCCAACTCTAATCCCTGCAATCCTCGCCATTCCTCTGACCTCCCTCTCATTCACACGCATGTATTCTGTCATGGTCCTACTGAGCTTCATTCCTCCTTCCTCTAGAGCAAGGGTTCCCAAACTTTTTTCAGCCTCAGACCCCTTTACCAAAAACTTTTAAAACTGTCGACCCCCTAATTACATGCAATGGTTTTTCATATCCGCACTTGCTTTGATATGTTCGATAAGACAATGAACAGACATGTTTGTGCTACATGTATTTTCATGCATTCTTACGTGACTCTTTTAATGACACATTTTACCTTTTCGTTCGCAAATTTGGTATGTAATGTGTTTTTTTTAAATGATTTTACTTCTTAATTAGGTACCTATTGGAATCATAGATATTTTGAAGTAACAAACAAATAGCAGTAGTAAGGGGGTCTATTTTTGCTGTCGTTGACCCCCAAATTTTTTCATTGAAACTATCGACCCCTAGAAAGTTCAAATCGACCCCGGGGGGTCAATATCGACCACTTTGGGAACTCTTGCTCTAGAGCATATCTCCATCTCTCCAGGGTCTCTTCAACCTGCTCCCTGCTCTCGTTACAGATCACAGAGTCATCAGCAAACATCATAGTTCATGGGGACTCCTGTCTGATCTCCTCTGTCAACCTGTCCACACCATTGCAAATAAGAAAGGTCTCAGAGCTAATCCCTGACATAATCCCACCTCAACCTTAAAAGCATCTGCCACTCCTACCGCAGACCTCTCACTTTCCTAGTACATATCCTGTGCTACTCTTACATACTACTGTGCCACACCCAACTTCCTCATACAGTACCACAACTCCTCTCTAGGCACCCTGTCATGTGATTTATCTAAGTGCACAAAGACTCAATGCAGCTCCTTTTGGCCTTCTCTATACTTCTCCATCAACATGCACAGAGCAAATATTGCATCTGTAGTGTCCTTTCCAAGCTTGAATCCTTACTGATGCTCACTAATCATCACCCCATTCTTAACCTAGCTTCCATTACTATTTCCCATAACTTCATGCTGTGGCTGATCAGTTTTATCCTTCTGTAGTTACTATAGTTCTGTTCTGCACACCACCCTAATTCTTAAAAATCAGTAACATTACACTTCTTCTCCGCTCCTCAGTATCCTCTCACTTTTCAAGATTGCATTATTCAATCGGGTTAAAAACTCCACTGCCACCTCTCCTAAACACCACCATACTTCCACAGATATGTCATCTGGAGCAACAGCCTTCCCATTCTTCATCCTCTTCATAGCTGCCCTTACTTCCTCTGTGCTAATCCGTTGCACTTTCTGATTCAGTATATCCGGAGCATCCATCCGTCTCACTCTCTCTCCCTCTTCATTCATCAATATTTCAAAGTAGTCTTTCCATTTGCCCATCACACTCTCCTTGCTTGTGAGTAGGCTTCTATCATTATCCTTTATCACCCTAACCTGCTGCTCATCTTTCCCAGCTCGGTCCCACTGTCTAGCCAGCGGGTCCTTTTTCTCCCTCCTTAGTGTCCAGCCTCTCATACAACTAATCATGGGACTTATCTTTAGCCTTCACCTCTCTCTTCACATTACACCTTATCTCCTTGTACTCCTGTCTGCTTTCTTCATTTCTCTGACTATCCCAGTTCTTTCTCGCCAACCTCTTCCTCTGTATACTCTCCTGTACTTACCCATTCCACCACCAGATTTCTTTGTCCTCCTTCCTCTTTCCAGATGTGACACCAGGAACCCTTCTAACAGTCTCCCTTACCAGCTATTTGGTAACTCTTCACTTACACCAAGTGCTTCCTTCCTGAACTCCACCTTACAGTCTTGCTTTTTCCATTTGATACTTGGCTGTGTCTGTAGGATGACGCTGAAGAGCAAGAAAAGGAGGAGATTGAGTGCAGAGCCAAACATCAATATATTCCACATATCGATAAATGAAGAATATATAAACACCCCAGGGCGGCACGGTGGTGCAGTGGTAGCGCTGCTGCCTCGTGGCGCAGTGGTAGTGCTGCTGCCTCGCAGTTAGGAGACCCAGGTTTGCTTCCCGGGTCCTCCCTGCATGGAGTTTGCATGTTCTCCCCGTGTCTGCGTGGGTTTCCTCCGGATGCTCCAGTTTCCTCCCACAGTCCAAAGACATGCAGGTTAGGTGCATTGGCGATTCTAAATTGTCCCTAGTGTTTGCTTGGTGTGTGGGTGTGTTTGTGTGTGTCCTGCGGTGGGTTGGCACCCTGCCCGGGATTGGTTCCTGCCTTGTGCCCTGTGTTGGCTGGGACTGGCTCCAACAGACCCCCGTGACCCTGTGTTCGGATTCAGCGGGTTGGAAAATGGATGGATGGATGGCTGGATAATATAAGACATTGCTTTCCTTTTGATGTATGGAGAGTAGGTAATGATTCTTACAGTTAAGTTGATTAAAATAATGTAGAAGATCACAGTAGCTGTTCTTGTGTTGCATAATCTTGTTCCATATGAGACTACTCCAGACAATGGTGTTGGAATGTTAAAAGTATTTGTAAATAAAACACTATCTGACAAATTCCTAAAACTTCCTAATTTTTGAGGCATTCCTAGAACATATGACTGTGGTAAAGTGAGGTCTGCGGCTGATTCCCTTTTTAAATAAATAATCACCGCACTTGTGGCTTAAGGAAAGGGCGTGTGTTGTGGGGTACAAAATCTGTACATTTTGGTTTAATTTTCCGTTATATTTTGTTCGAGACAAGACAACAGAAGAACTACATTTAGGACAAATCAAAGCAGGTTTTCTTCCCTTACATCTCACTTTTAAAACAGCTGTTCCAACATAGAAAGGAAGGTATGCTGGTGGCTCAATTACTTTTTAACCTGGGAAAGGAAGACTGAGCCGATGCCTAATTATTTTACAGCCTGGGAAAGGAAGATCTGCCGACACCTCAGAGAACATAAAAGGTTTTATTGTTTGGGAAAACGGACAGTGAATTAATTCTTCATATTGACAACCAACCAATCAGAATATCTGTCAATCACATCTTGCAAAACCCCCTGGTACAATTTTAGAATAAATATGCCTCGTCTGAGGAGTGAGGAGAAAAGTAAGGCAGTAAGAAAGGAGGGAGGAAGAAGAACAGATGAAGACATCACTGGTTATCAGAAAAGCATCATGAACATCGATTGCTAGATCACAAGCTACCTGCGACATTCATCCTTGTCATCTCTACTTTTTTTCGTAAGCTTTTTCTAAAGACTATATATATTCACACCTATCAGTACCTATTTTCTATTATTCCTTGTTCCAGTGGTATTATTATTATTCTTGTAATAAATACCATGCTGCTTTTAACTTTCTATGGTATGTCTTAATGTCTATAGAGTGATTGAAATAATAAGTTAGATTTCTTTGAGCACCTAGTGCAGCCGGAGATTTGCCATTACCTCTGTGCTGCGAGATTTTTTAGGGCTGAGAATGAGAGCGCCACTCAATAGTAGGGAACAGTACGTAAAGAAGGTATTCTTGGTTGATAAATGGCCTATAGTCAAGAGTGCTGAGTCTTAGTATGTTTAAATGTATTCTTGTAGACCAAAAGTAATATTTAGGTCTGAGATATCATTAAAACATCGTATGTTGTTCGTGCCGATAATAAGTAGGTCTCTTGAAGTGCTGAGTGACAGGCTGTGTTCCTAAAGCACTTGTGTAGTTTAAAGTGCTAAAGGTTAATCAGCGTGTGTGTGTCATTCATGGGGCACTGTTGTGGTTAGGTTCTGTGTGTATGCGTGTGTTCATCTTAAAGTACAACAGTAGACCAACCCGATAACAAACTTGATGAGTACACTTACCCTTGAGGGAAAACAGGTAAAGGGTAAGTACAGGGAAATACTATGATAATACAGAGTGGTAGCATGGCAGGAGTGGTTCCTAGGCGCGATGTGGCGTGGGAGTTTCTGCATTTACATGTACGGGTTCGGAGTCGCCCGTGTCAGTAATTGATGCTTGGAGCTGGTAATTGCCACAACTGTGCCATGTCCCCACATAAAAAGGAGACGCGCGAGTGTGGAGAGGAGAGTTCAAAAAAAAAGAAACACAGAGGGAGGTTAAAGTAAAAAGAAGGCAGGAGTCACTAAGAGCTGGTGCGGGAGCGTGTGAGTAAGCAGGTTTGCTGGAGAATGCAGGCAGCTGGAAGAAGAGCCTCTAAGGAGGAGTGTGTGGCTGACACTTGGTGGGGGGGTGGGACAGGTGGAAGCGGTTGCTCCAGCTGAGCAGTTTCGAGGAGCTGGAGTGGCCAGTGGTGTGGATGACTCGCTGCAGAAGGCAGCAGGAGTCGAGGAGGCTTGGGAGTGAGGGCCCCAGTATGAGCATCCTGGTCGCTGGGGACCCGGGTCTCGGTCTGGCGAGGGAGCTGTACGTAGCCAGGGGAAAGAAGGCAACCAGACCAGAGGAGGGTCAGCTGCACCTGTAGACAGGGTGACTCCCCAGTTGCAGGTCCCATATGAGAGAAGCAGGGGAGTCACCGGCTAAAAGGAAGAAGGCACCGGGTTTTTTAAAAAAAGGACAGCTTCCTGCTATGGTTTTAATCTTGTTTTAAAGGATTTGTGTATTGTAATTTTAACCTCCACTTTTCACCTGCTTTTATGAATTATTTATTTATTAACTTTGAAGCTCTTCACAATTTATTTGAACTTTAGTTTTTTTTGTAAATTAAAGCACTTGCACTTTGCTCCTTCCCCTTGGTTCATGTGGTGTCCTCATTGCATAGCTCATCCCAGTCATGACTACCGACGGTGTCAGGTTCAAGAAGCTCCCAAAACTGAGGAGCATTGGAGCAGGACCTGCACCGTTATAATGACATGCAAATTATTTTACTAAAAACACTGAATGAAAGCAGACTTAATCAGCTCAAAAACAAAAAAGACAAAATGTCCTTTTATAAAATGTTCAAAAAAAATAGAGGTAATTAGTATGAATTAGTCTCCAAGGAAATCGACTGATTTTAAAATAATGAAAATGTGTTTTTTTACTTATTGATTTTAATGTTACATTAAAATTTATAAGTGTGCTTCTACTGTATTGTTTACTGTTTTCCTCACTGTCTGTCTGTCTGAAGTTTGACTAAATGAGAGGTGCTGTCTGATGCAGTACTCCCTTAGGTGTGACATGTAACTTGTGGAGCTCAATTTCTGAGGATGCCCTAAAATGATAAGTATACTTATGTAAATGTCCTTGATATAGTAATTGTTTTTCATAAAGGCTATATGAGATAATTAAAATTTAGTTTTCAGGCACTTTAATGTTTGTTCATGCTGATTAATACATTTTTTTTTCTCTTTTCTCAACCCAAGCAAGGTAAATTGAGACCTGAGCATGTACCATTTTATGTGAATGTATGAGCTGTGTGGCCATTAATATGTAATGAAAAATGAGCATAACTAGAAAGGTTACTGAGTGGATAATTTTAAACTTCCAAAACTTTCTGAGTCATCATTAGATCAATATTTTTTATTTTACAAAGTTGGTGAAAAGGGGTAGGAAAAAATACAAACCTAGTAGTTAGAATACAGTTTCTTGTATTTTATGTTCATGACTTCCAAATACGTGTTACAGTTCTATATCAGCTTAAAACTGCAGTAAACTGTAAAAATGTTAATCATTTAATCTAAATAGCTTCACTCAACAAACTGTAGTTTGATTACCTTGTGCTAAATCTCTTCATACTTGTTATATGCACATTCAGCATTAGAACAGTATAATCTTTCACACTAGACTGAATAATGTTTACCCTAGAGAGCTGAAAGAAGCTAGCGATTATATAAAGATTTTGCTATGCCCAAGCTGGCAAACACCAGTTCCCGAAGAAGAACTAATGGAATTTGTCAGCGGGGAAATGGCATGCTTTCATAATGGGAAACAAAAAGAATAATCAAAAAAACAGGCAGACGTGAAAACACATTATAGTAACAAGAACTGATGACTAGAATCAAAAATAAAATAATTATAGATAAATAACAATTTAAAAAAAAAACCACCAGTAAACAACCAACAAACTCAGGAGAGCTACAACTTAATTCTTTGTAAATTTTTAAGCACTAACTGCATATAATGAAATTTCCAGAACACTGGAGTTCACAAACAATGTCTAATTACTGTATATTACTAGATATGTATTTTGTTGGTCTGGCCTGTTTGATTACTGCTGACATTTTTTAGCATTTACATCATACCTGACTGGCAGAACTGAGCATGTCGCCCTTGGCAGCGCAAAGTCCCACACCCACAACGTCACCTGTGGTGTTCCACAGGGCTCTGTGCTGGGCCCTATCCTTTTTACTATCTACATGCTCCCCCTTGGAACTGTCATTGGCAGACCTGGTTTATCGTTCCATTGCTATGCTGATGACACTCAGCTTTACCTCAGGACTACTCCCACCTCCTCTACTGCTCCTCTGCCAACATCTACATTGACTTCCTGCCTGGAGGAGATAGAGGCATGGATGAGGCTCAGTTTTCTTCAGTTGAACAGATCCAAAACAGAAGCCATCTTAGTTGGTACATCACATCATCTTCGCTCTTCTACCATCACCAGTATTACTTTCTCTGGCCAAAATATTCCTCTTTCCACATCTGTTACTAATTTGGGTGTTAGAATGGACTCCCAACTTACTTTTGATACCCACATCAAATATCTCTGTAAGTCATTTTTTTTCCATCTCAAGAACATCGCCAAACTCCGCCCATTACTCACCCTGGTAGATGCAGAGAAGCTCGTCCATGCCTTTGTCTCTTCCAGGCTGGATTACTGTAATGCGCTCCTCATTGGGATTCCTGGCAAGAGTATCCAGAGACTCCAGTATATTCAGAACAGCGCTGCCAGGATCCTGATGAGGGTGCGAAAGCATGATCACATCACCCCAATCCTGAAAACCCTTCACTGGCTCCCTGTTTCATTCAGGATAGAGTACAAGGTCTCCCTTCTTACCCATCAGTGCATTTATGGACATGCCCCTCTTTATCTACAGGAAATCCTTACCCCTCATAACTCCTTACGTTCCCTCCGCTCTGTACACACTAACACTCTTCAAGTCCCCAGAACTAAGCTCAGCAGCATGGGTGACAGGGCGTTTTCATCTGTGGCGCCGAGGCTGTGGAATGCCCTCCCTGATTACCTGAGAGCCCCACAGTTGACTGAGGCCTTTAAGTGAAACCTAAAAACTCATCTTTTTAGAAAGTCATTTTGTTAAAGTATTTTATAGATTCTTCTATTTTTTTATTTATTATTCTATTTTTACTCTAGCACTTTGGGATTGCTAAAATATAAAGTGCAATATAAATAAAATTTATTATTATTATTATTTATGACAGGTAAATGATGTTGAAGTGATTATAAAAGACAAGACAGAAAGCCAGCCATTATGTGCTGGCATGCTAATAAACTGTTAACTTGGCTCAAACAGGACAACTTTGGTTCAGTAGTAGGATATTTTTGATTATGCATTTTATTGTATTTTTTTTGTCCAGCAAGGAGTGTTAACTCCATAGGTGTACCAGGTTCAATGATGGTAAATGCACTGTAAGCAGAATTACTTTTCCACAGTGTATCTCCAAAGCCACAACAAAGACAAAATACCAACTGAAACCAGTGTGACACAAGTAATAATTTTATAGTTGTGTTGAAGAATCATTGAAATAAAATTCAGTCAGGTTCTGCTCTGAGAACTCCCATAAAAAAAGTTGGTAGAGGTGAAGGCAGTAGTTAGCTGAGGTGCTCTCAGTGCAGGAGTTTGAAGATTTGAAGGCAGTGGAGGGCCACAATTAAGTAGTCCCAGCGTTAAGCAGGTTAGCAACCAAAGTGCTGTTGCATTTCTGGTTTTTGGCAGTTGTGAGGTCTCAAATGTGGAGTTTCTTCTGGCAGCGCTCAAGAAGTACTTTCTCAGAGACTAATATAACCTTAATAGTAAGGATAAAAATCAAGAGGATATAATAAAAATGATAAGGAAGCAATATATAATATAATTGAAATATATATTGCATATGAAAGCATAAGGTTTTATAAGCACAAAGGTTATCCAATACACGGACCACCGTAACAAGTTGACTTTATATTGAATTTCATGACTTTTCACAACTTGTTTGAAGTGAATTATATAATATTTATCCCTCCTTTCAAAAAGCAAACTGTTAGGGGTACAGATTCAAGGCTTAGTGTGCAGATAAATGTGTAATTGTTTAAAGCACTGAAAACAACCGATCATATGTCAAGTTTTTCAGGTAGTTTACAATAGATGAAGTCAAAAGTAGGGCCACAAAAACATCAGTACTGTAGGCAGTCAGTTTATGTAAACTAAAAGCTAAAATAAAATTTTTGTGTTTGCAGATGTACTACAGATGGACCTTGAAAAAATTCACATTTTAAATAAGTAAATAACAAATAAAATTGAAATATAAGCATAATGTAATGTACTATAACAAAATTAAAAATACTTCCAGTAATTTCAATATTTTGAAACTTGCCTCTGGAGTTCGGCTAAATTTCTCATTCCCAGCACCAGAAGCTATTAAAAAAAGACTAATAGGTATCACATACTGTGCCTATGGTACTACAGTATGGGTTTAAGTTGATGCTGGTGATGATTAAACTGCTTAATTATATGTATTTGCATTTTTTAGTATTATATATTTTGTCTCCATGTTATAAAGGTGATGGAGATTAACAGTAGAAGCACTGTTATTTGGTTATGTTTTTTTCACAAGTGTTAAATAAATGTACACACAGAGAATTATTAGTATGTGGAACAAGTAATTAAGTATGGTTGAGAGTACCTCTTTGGTGACTGTCAACACTCATGTCTGTTTTGGAAAGCAAATTACAAACTATATTGGGTTGAATAGCTTGTTCTGGTCAGTACATTTTTTTATGTTCTGAAATTATCTTGAAGGTTTACTATGTTTACTACTATACTTTATATATACTTTACTAAGGTTTACTACTATACTATGGATTTTAGGAGGCCCAGACCCCCCTCTTCTACGCAGTGGTGTGCTGGGGAGGCAGCATTAAGAGGAAAGACGCCTCACGTCTGGACAAACTGGTGAGGAAGGCAAGCTCTATTGTTGGCATGGAGCTGGACAGTTTAACATCTGTGGCAGAGCGAAGGGCGCTCAGCAGGCTCCTATCAATTATGGAGAATCCACTGCATCCACTTAATAGTATCATCTCCAGACAGAAGAGCAGCTTCAGCGACAGACTGCTGTCACTGTCCTGCTCCACTGACAGATTGAGGAGATCGTTTCTCCCCCAAACTATGCGACTCTTTAATTCCACCCAGAGGGGTAAACGTTAACATTCAACATTATACATAGTTATTGTCTGTTTTTTCTGTTTTTCACCTGCATTGTTATCATTTTTTAATTTAATATTATTTATTGTATCAGTATGCTGCTGCTGAAGAATGTGAATTTCCCATTGGGATTAATAAAGTATCTATCTATCTATCTATCTATCTATCTATCTATCTATCTATCTATCTATCTATCTATCTATCTATCTATCTATCTATCTATCTATCTATCTATCTATCTATCTATCTATCTATCTATCTATCTATCTATCTATCTATCTATCTATCTATCTATCTATCTATCTATCTATCTATCTACTAGTGTGTAGTCATTTTAACAGTAGGAAGTGAACTTTATTCTCAGTAGTAAAAGCATTGTACCCATACTAAATAGACTTTTTAATTTATGGCTACACTACAGGATATGATTTCCTGTTAATTAGTTAACTGTTGAACTTTTATAATAAGCAGTGCTTTTTCTTTAGAGATGAAGATGACATCAATGATGTGGCTTCTATGGCAGGAGTGAACCTAAATGAGGAGAATGCTCGCATCTTGGCAACAAATTCTGAACTTGTGGGCTCAGTAATAAGATCTTGTAGAGATGAACCATTCCTTCAAACACCAACCTTGCAAAAGAAAATATTGGAACTGGGTAACTCGTTTTCACTGTTTTGACTTTTATTCAGCTTTACATATCACCCGAAGTTGTCTGAAGTAATTTAACCTGTTTATTTTTATTTTTATTTTTTTAAGGCAGTGAAATATAAGCTTAGCAATATTTTATATAATGATCCCTTCATATCCAGCATTTTGTTCCTCATGTTTAATGCATTTTCCATAGCAAATTCCAGACATATTTTAGTATTAAGTTTAAAATTGCAAACAGAAAAAATATATATTCACTTGAAAATTAATCCGGAAAATGTGTTTGTATTTTGAGAAAAGGTAACCATCTTTGTTGAATCTGGACAAACCCAGCTGAGAAAAAATGTAGCAACAGTGTAGGCCATTTCCAGTTTAAGATCAGTCATAGATGCAGCCAGTTGGACCTTAATTATGAAGGCACTATTGGTTTCATCTTCATTTTGAGAGTCAGTGTTGCACAAATAAGTGTATAAACAATACAACACTGTATATTTTAGTTTTCTCAGTTTTCCAAAATCTCAAGACTGTATCATAAATATTTACTAGAAGAAAATCTTTAATGATATATTTGGTGTTTATTAAACATACAACCACTAAATTATGGCATTCAGTTATTTTAAAAGAAGACCAGCTGTGCATGATACTCAGCACTTGACTTCCACAATAACCTTTTGAGGGTGGGTGGTTTCCTACCAAACTCACAGTAAACTTTTTTTGTGTCATATGAATGGTTTTGTTTTGATTCACTTCCGAATTTAAGTGAGACTTTGCACAAGCAAATAGAAAATATCTCAATACCAGGAGAGAAATAATACCAGAAACATGATATAAAATAAATATTTCCAGATCCTCCTTTTGTTGCTACAAACACGCATCAAAAGGTGTAGATCAATAGTCAACAACTGTCTTGGCTTGCAAAATGGATGTATTTAGTAAGTTTGTCAGCTTTTTCCTCTATGCCCCATACCCTACATTGTTAAGTGCTTTTTTTTAAAATTTAGAGAAAGTGCTTAACTTTAGAACACAATTTAGCCTGGCAAATGCATATGTACAATATTTGTGAATAAATAACTTCAACTTGAAAAACAACTTATTTTAAAGTTACTTGTGTAGGTTACAGTAAACCCACAAGTCAATCAAAAGCAGTAATGGTATTTTGACATAACCAGAGGGTGATTTCTTTCAATTACATAATACATTTCTGTGTTGTCTGCTCTTTTTCTTTATTAAAATATACAAATTGCACAGGTATACCCAAGGCAAGTAATGCATCACAACTGAGTAAATCTGCTTTTAGCAAAGATTTTACTTACTTCAAGCCACATACAGTGAAAGGCTCATTAGCATTTGATAGTGGAGTTTCAGACCATTCTAATTATGCATAGTTGTCTATGATTGGCCATTTATGTTACATATCACAACCAATGTTCCCTCTAATTTTTTATAGGCTATGTACGCAAAAAATATCATCCGTGCGCATTTTAAAGCAAGACTAAATTTTTGTGCACTACAGAATGTTTGTTGGAGTTCAGTTCAAGTTACAAAAACACGATGTTATTTCAGTTATCAATACCAAACAAGTTTCATTGTTAAATGCTATACCTATTAATAATGTGTAATTATATTTTACAGGTAGCATTTCGAATGTGGCACCAATGTCCATCAATTTTGCTAATTCTGCAAATTGATCATTCTGAAATGCAAATTTCATCATCTCTGGAAAGCTGTTTATCAAATTGCTTTTGATTTTTTCTGCAACAAGGAATTTAAAGTCATTGTATTGTTGAATAATGACACTTTCCTCCTGAAGAAATTGTTTGTACTTTAAACAAAGAGATCAGATATGTTCAATTCCGAAGTCAAAGTCGCATTGTGCTATTGCTGTACAGTCAAAAGCAGACCATTCCTCAATTTCATTTTCAGGAAATCTTTCACCCAGATGCAAACATAGGATGTTGATGAAGGTTAATATGGAATTAGTATCCACGGAAACTTCTTTTCCAGACACCTTGTCAAGAAGACTGTTAACTTTATCACTCCATTTAACCTTCTCACCAAGGTACTGCATTCGAAGTTTGTTCAGTTTACCCTGTGCAAGATGATAAGCTTCCAATGGCGTCAAACCACGTTTTTGAAATGCCATAGTTAAAGAAGCCATTTCTGATAAGACATCATTCAAAATTTCCAATGTTATATGAAATTGTTCACTCTTCAGCTTCTTATAGCAGTACTTTGATATAGGATCATTATCTTTGGATTCTTCAAAATATTTTAATAGGGGATCATAATTTTGAATAATTGCTTGAAGTGCAAAGTGTCTGGATAACCAGCGCACTTCATTCAGAGGTCTGAAAGCAATTGATTCACATTCAGAAGCATCTGCTATTTCCTGAAATTTGTATCTTTTAGTAGAAGCCATTCAGACTTAAAAGCTATTGCAGCTCTCTTGCGTTTTGCACCTTTCATCGCTTGCAGTTTCGACATTTAAAAAATTATATCTAGCTACAAAGTACCAGGCTGAACACCAAGATTCCACGAAATAAACAATACAACGGAAGTCAAAGAATCAAAAGTTAGCGCGTTTCGTACAAAGATGTTATAGGCTGCCGCAGGCAGCAAGATACCGCATAGCGCCGACTGTAGCCTGCTACGCAGGAATCTAGGTCAGTCAACTCTGATTGGTCGTAGCTGCACAAGCGACGCCACACCCCTGGTTTAAAATTTATAGCGCTTCGATAAATGGGATAAATGGGAAATCGGAACAGCTGGCCTTCTGCAACATTTCACTTTAATGCCAAAAATCATTTTAGGCAAAAATTTAATTTTTGTGCGCGCTATTTTAATTTGTGTGCGCGGGTTCGGAAAGTCGTGTGCGCGCGCACACGTGCACAGCTTAGAGGGAACAGTGATCACAACTGTGCATAAAAGACCGGCTCTGAATGACTTCTGCAACAGCTAATCTTTACGCATTGTTATGCACAAAGCTTGAGTCAGATTCTGATCACAGTTTTGACTTTTGAGAACATGTTTGATGAAGGATTATGAAGAGAGTGCGTGGAAATGGGATAAAAAAAAATCTCACATAGCTCCGTTGATCCTTTTGGTGGCCGTGGTGGTAGTGGGAGTAAGGGTGGGGCAGATTATACCATGAATAAATCTCATGTGGTCGTGACCCAGTGACTGCCACCTGCAGCTCAAAAGTGGCTGCAAAACACTGGTTTAGGCGTATGTGTCTGTATGACTAGCTCTCAAGACTGTATGTATCCTGCCCTTTGCCCATAGATGCCAGAAAAGACATTCTATGGGGCACTTGCAACACAAGGCAGGAGAAGATGTATGAATTGCAGCACAAAAAAAAATATATCGTACAAAATGTAAGGTTTCACTGTATCTAGTGGTAAACAAATGTTTCAAGGAATGACATGAAAAAAAATTTTGAAAGTAAATATTTGGATGAATACATAATTATATGTATATAATTGAAAATTGTTCATTTGTTGCTTCAGAGTGCAGCTCCTTTATTATATAAGCAGAGTAATAGCTGTTTATTTTTGGGTACGTAGTAATAAAATGCCTAAAAACCCTTAATGCATAAGGGGTTAACATCTTAGAAAACATTTTAGTCCTGCTAATATAAGTTAAATACTTGTAAGGGTTACCTTTCAAGTTACGTATCTATCTATTTTAGACTGAAAAAAAGAGTTTATGTATGTACTGTATTTGGTTAATTATAAAATCCTGAAGAACTCAATCCACCCAAACAGACCATTTGTACTATCACTTGATTCAGGGACTGTTTTTGTCCTAAAGTCGTTAGGCTACTCAGCAGCCACTTTTACTGACAACTGTATAAGCATACTTTAATTGTTTTCTTCCACTAGTGATGTATTCATTGTCTGTTGTTTATAGTTTAGTGCTGTTACTTGTCTATGGGTAAGACATGTAAGGATGTAGCTCATTTTGTTGTGTACATATGACAGTATCCTTGTTAATCTGTTGTTAATATACTTTTCTTTGTAGTTAAAACTTTATTACTGCTGAACATATGTAAATTGCTCCAACTCCAAACATTTTGTGTTTTGTTTACTTGTTTACACACACACACACACACACACACACACACACACACACATGTATATATATATATATATATATATATATATATATATATATATATATATATATATATATGAGGGATGTTCAAAAAGTTTCCACACTTTTTTAACTCTATTTATTAAGAATTTCACAAACAAATTACATCACCTTTCTACATAATCACCTTTGTTTGCGATGCAATTTTTCCAGCATCGTAACAACTTTTTAATCCCCAATTGTTACTCCTCCTGCCTTCACCGTTTCCAGCAAAAATATAAAAGTGCGGAAACTTTTTGAAATTCCCTCATATATAATATATTGTGTATATACTTGTGTATGTATATCACACTCATATTTTTGGTTGAACAAACTACCATATCGTCTTTTCTTGAATATTAATACATTGATTCATGAAAAGTTTTCCCTTTTGATATTATATTGAAGCTATTATAAAACTAATACTGCATGTGTAATATTTACTATATTGAAGTGCCCCTCTATAGAAGGCTCTTTGTACAGTGCTTGGAAGCCTTTTGTTTATCTCTACATACACCTTTATCAGATTAAACATGTGTACAGAAGAAAAACTTTTATGAAAATGAGAGAACCAGTTCCGTCAGAGATCCCTTGAGGTATCCCCAACAGTTGCTGGATGAGAAGAGAAGTGGCAAGCTAGATGTCAGTAAGGAGGAACTGGAGTTATACATCAAGAGCCAGTATAGCGACGATAGACAGCTCACACCACTCGGCTATCCAGGGTATGTACCACGGCCAGGCCCACCGACATTGTCTTTTGACATCTCCTCACCTAAGTTGCGAGAAATGGAGGAATTAAACGAGAAGGCAAGGTCAGCATCAGCCCCAGGGTCATCTGGGATCCCCTATAAGCTCTATAAGAACTGCCACTGGGTAGTCAGGGCACTATGAAAGCTAATGAAAACAGCTTGGAGGAAACAGCAAGTTCCGGCAGTGTGGCAGCAAGCTGTCGCTGTATTCATTCCCGGAGTGCAGAACTCCCAGACCATCAGTCAGTTCAGAAGCACTGCCTTGCTGGATGTACAGGGAAAGATCTTCTTTGCGATTCTGGAAAGAAGGATGGCTAACTTCATTATGGCAAATGAATACATTGACACAAGCTGCCAAAAGGCTGGAATCCCAGGCTTCCCCAGATGCATGGAGCACTCTTCTCTGATTTGGGAACAGATCCAGCGTGCTAAGGGAGAGAAGAGCGACTTGAATGTGGTGTGGTTAGACCTCGCCAATGCATTAGGCTCAGTCCCACATAGGTTGATAGACTTTGCTTTGGAGTTCTTTCATGTCCCAAGTTGCATGCGGAATATAATCGCTGGATACTTAAATAACCTGCAGATGTGCTACACTCTGGAGGGCTACATGGCAGGATGGCAATGGATAGAACGCAGAATTGCTATGGGATGCACCATTTCTCTCGTCCTGTTTGTGATAACCTTCGAGGTAATTTTCAGAGGGGCCAGGCAGGTAATTGGGGGGTATCGAGTTACCATCAGATGAGAGGCTCTCACCACTGAGAAGTTACATGGAAGATGTGACAAGCATCCTTCAGATGGCTCCATGCACAATCAGCCTCCTCAAGCACCTTGATGAGCTCCTCGCATGGGGAAGGATGAAGATCAAGGTTGTTAAATCATGAAGTCTATCGATAAGGAAAGGCAAGTCAGGAAAATCTTCGTTGCAGGAGGGGAGCCCATTCCATGGTTGGATTAGCAACCACTGCAAAGCTGGGAACGCAGTACACTGTGGACTTGTCCGATAGGCAGAGGGGAAATCTATCCAAGTGTCAAATTGTTGAGTGGCTGACAAAGATGGAGCAGAGTCACCTGTCTGGGAAGTACAAGGTGTGGTGTTACTAGCACACCCTATACAGGGGGTCCTCGGGTTACAACACAGTTCCATTCCTACAACAGTGATGTAACCCGAATTTTGGTGTAAGTTGAAACACGCCCTAGCCTAAGTCACTTACCTTATCCTAACACATTTGCAAAATCATAATCTAAGCCACAGAAAAAGGAAAAGGACATAAATATACTGTACTGTACACTGTACTGTAGTAACAGAAAAAATTAGTGTAAAAAAATCCTTACCTTTATTCCTTCTCATGTCTCAATTTTTTAAAAAGTTTTTATGGGAGTGAGCGTTGTAAACTCGAAACATCATATGTCGAGACGTTGTAACCCAAGGACCCCCTGTACCAACGGGTCATTTGGCCTCCAAAGGTCTGCGAAATTGCCTCATTAGAAGTCAACAGGATGGATGGTCTCGCTAACAGTTACATCCATAAGTGGCTAGGATTACCCCGTTGCTTTTCAGTATTTTGGAGCCTGGGGTACAAACAGCAAAAGGCTTGCCTTGTGCTGGAGCTAAAGAACTCTGCAGACCTGCTCATAAGGAGTGTGAAATTCCCCATCCACACAGGCCACAATTGGAAGTCAGAGGTTGAGGTGGAAAGGGCCATCTCCAGTTTGTAACATTGAGAGGTGGTGGGGGCGGTCCAGACCAGTCGCGCTGGCCTGGGCTGGGGAGCAGCACAGCAATGCTGGTACAGAGCCACCAAGAAACAACAGAAGATCATGGTGGTGGATGAAGTCACCAGGCTGGAGCAGGAGCACCAGCACTTCCATGTGAAAGCAATATCCCAGGGCAGCCAAGGGGCTTGGACGAGATGGAGCACTACCATTAACCAACACATCACCTGGGCGGACATCTGGAGGACGCCACAATCTAGACTTAGCTTCGTGTTGAGGGCAACATGTGACACTCTCCCATGCTCTCAGAACCTCACACAGTGGTATGGTGAGGAGGTAGGCTGTTCCCATTGCGGGAGTGTCAATGTGAGCCTCCAGCACACATTGTCAGGTTGTAAGATAGCTTTGATCCAGGGACATTTCATGTGTCGCCAAGATCAAGTCCTGGAAAAGCTGGCCGAGATCCTGAAGACCTGTAGGGTAGCAGCAAACCACCACACAACAGCAATAGCTAAGCATACCCTATCAGGATTTGTAAAGTCCAGCAGTACGTATCGAAATAACCATCCCTTGGGAGGGAGCGTATGATAGCAGCCCATGAAAGGAAACACTTGAGGTATATCGAGTTGGCAGCAGAGTGCCAGAAGGCTGGCTGGAGAGCCAGAGTTTACCCCATGGAGGTCGTATGCCGGGGCTTTGTTGGCAAAGCGACAGTCCAATTGTTACACGGTGTGGTAGTGGTAGGCTTGAGCTTGAGGAAACCCATAAAGGCGCTGGGAGAGGAAGCAGAGAAATTGAGCTACTGGCTTTGGCAATGGGGGAAAGACATTGGTTGGGGGTCAACACCCCAGTGAAGGCAGCTGCAGGGGGTGGCAAGGAGATATCCCCAGGATGCCACTGGACCCCCTAACCGGGAGATGTACTACTTTAGGGGGCGAAACATCTGTGAACGGCAGTTTCTAGCTGACGACCCTGCAGCTGACCTAACGGCACCGGTGGAGGAGCGACAGGTTGAAGAGCCAAAGCAGGAAATACTAACTTGCCTGTACAATGAACAGTACTAGTAAATAAAATCAATCCTTCATCTTTGTGTTTATAACCAACCTGTCATAGTTACTGGTGAATACTTGCGTACGTGGAAATTAAAGCATGTGCCATGCAGTAACAAAGAGTAATAACTTAAAAATACTGAGTCATCCAACGGAAGTAAGTGATAGTTATTGTAATGGTGAAAAGTAAAAAGATGCAAACATGGCTGATGAAGACTTGGCAATTAAAACTTTGTGTTTCTAATATTTTGAAGGCATCATCTATCCTCATGATTATTTTAACCATTGTGAAAGCTAGGGGGCACCAGTTAGCCCCAAACATGGGCACACAAGACAGTCCCAGGTTCAAACAAAGGGTGTTTTTTTGCACAAACACCTTGTTTACACAAGCAGAAAATACAAGTCATCTCTCCTTACTCTCTCTCTCTCTTACCTCCTCACTGCTCTCCTCCAATTGAGTGTTGCCTTCCTTTTTCCTAGCACAGCATCTACAACATAAACAAAAAGAACTCGTAGGAGTATTCAATGTCCATTTTGGTCCCCAAGGCGGTCCCCACACATGGGAGTACCAAGTGTGGCACTGTCTGCTGATGACCCCTTTTCCTACAATGAAAACATTGTCTATAGTTATCCTCCATGTATATGGGGGATCGATTGGATCCCACTCCTTCTTGGTTAACATGACCATGCAAGTTTCCTTGATTGTGTAGATTGTCCCCCGACATCTGCATTAGGGATCTGGAACCAAACTCATGTGGTACAATTTGGCATTTCTGATTGGCTCCTCACAGTTTGTAGGGAGCATCATCCCCAATTGACCAACTGCCCCAGTTCTTATATGGCCCTTGGACAGTCTGGGACCCTCTATTGATTAAAGAGGGGCCCATCACCATCTGTGTGGCCCAACCCTATTGGTTTGCCCCTATCTGTTTCCTTTTCCTGTTTTGTGGGAGCACGTCTTACTCGACATCCAATCACATTATCCGGAGTCCCTTGGGACGATGTCCAGCTGGACCTCCTTTGTTAAGGGAAACACCTCAGAGACTGTCGATTCTGCCTTGGAAAATGTTTTAAACTGCTGTAACTTAACTGTCAGGGCAAGAGCACAGGGGCCCACTCCATTTTTATTGGGGCCCCTGGTGTTACTGTGTCTTTTTCTTTTCCTGGCCTGAACTTTACAGTCTGAGTAGTAGCTTCCGTGACTTGTGGTTCAGGCAGGGTACATTTTTTTTCAAAAGCACACTACATATCTATTGGTGAGTGTGTTACTGAACTCCCCTCACCCGGTTCAGGGATTATTTCACACTAAACTCCCTTATCATATACTATACGTACAGTGCTCACTCTCCTGTAGGCAAATCAATACCCTCCATTGTTTATAAGCCCACCTGCTGAAGATACTGGTGCATGGCTTTTATTGGGTTTCTGGCTAGTGTCTTGACCTCCCTGATGGCAATCAGTATTATGTCCAAGACTGTTTGCAGCATTACCAGTGGCTCCAACAGTTTTTCAAGCCTGTCCATGTTGATCGGCTCTTCAGTCTTTTCCAATGGCTGTCAGCGAGGGCTTCATGTATTTTCAACGAAATTCCAGGAGTTGGATGTGATGGCAGCTTCCAGCTGAGCTCAGTCTATGTGATGGAATCTCTGAGAAAAGTGCCTCCGGACGATCGCGAACAGGACTGATCTGCTTTGGCGATATCAATTTGTTGTCAGGATCGGAACGTTCATCCTGCTTTATCTGATTATCCCTAGTAGAAAAGGAGAAATTCACTTGAAACTTCTTTCGCTGAGGTTTGGCTGGGCTTTCCTTTTATTTTGGCGGCTCGACATTCCAGCTGCCATTTTGGTTTTCCCAGCCTTCCGGGGGATGTTGCACGTTCTGTCCACGTGATTGTCAGCATCGAATAGGGATCCAAGATTTAGGCTACCAGACCGGTTGGACCGCCTGTCGTCGCAATTTTGCCCAGGTAGGCCGTAAGGCAGTGAGTTAACAGATGCTGTATCAGCTCTGCAGAGGTGGGAATATTAAAAACAATAATTTTTTTCTCCTGGCATTTTAGGCTCTTCAGCAACACATACCTCCGAGTACAGGCAGATACTATATCCTCTGTAGGGGGGGTCTTCAACATCATCCTTATGACAGCACTCCTCTCATTGCTGTGGACAAATTGCCGCGGCCCTTATTAACTCCTTATCCTCCTCACTCCCCACTAGATGCTCCATAGATGCATGAACATCGTCCAAGGTCTGGTTTCTTGGAAATTTCCTGGCTTTTCTTCATTGTGACAGGTAAAACAGACAAAATACAAAATGTATAGAATATCGTTTAGGGGTGTCCAAACACAAATAAATTTCTTAAAACGGGTCCTCCGCTACTCAGATAGCCAGAGAATCCCACCGACTGTGCCAATTGTGATGGAAACCAGGGAGCCAGCGAGCCCCAAACCCTCAAACACAATTACACCAAGGGTCCTGGGTTCAAATAATAGTGTGTTTATTATATGCAGTACTTCACAAAAATTGCAAAAGCATACAAACACAAGTTCTCTCTCTCTCTCTCTCCACAATACCTCTCTTCTTCTCACTGCAATGTTCTCCTCCAGTCAAGTGTTGTTCTACATCCTCCCAGCTCCAACTTGCCTGGATAAGGGAGTGTGGTCCCTTTTATTATGAACCTGGGAGTACTTCCAGGTTATATAGAATTCTCACCTATTAGGTAGGGCATCTCCCTGTGGCACCCACAGACCCCAGCAGGGCTGCGATGCCAAACTACAACTCTTGGCATTCCTTGCTGCTTCCTGAACGGTACAGATATGAAGGGTTGTGGCCATCTAGCGCCTGGGGGGAATAGAAAGTCCCTAGCGACATCTTCCACTTCCGGTGGCCTGTCTGTCCATCTGGTCTGGCAATCTATTCCGGTTCTGGTTCCTCTCTCTTCCCTGGCTGGGATGCCTGTTTGCCTTCCAGGATCCTCCCATCCGGGTAAGGAACCACCCCCTCTCTGGCTGCAATGCCGGTCCAGCCCATGTGATATCTACAAGACTAAATTCTTATTTGTTTGTGGACATGAAAATTATGTATAGTATTACAGAATTATGACCTGTATTTATGTGCAAAGCGGGTGGTAAGAGTTAAATTTGAAATCACCTACTTTAATTTGTTTCAAACAGGTTTTAAACACCTTTTCTTTTGTCATTGTCAAAAAGGCAACACCTCCTGCACTAAACATAATCGACATTACAATTTTGACATTAGTAAGAAAAGATGTATTAAATGACAGCTGCACATTGTGCCATATTAAAACTTGGTTTTTGTTACATGTATACTGTATGACAAACGTCTACAGCCATAGGATTCCACTAGTACTGAATTTTGCAACAACTACTGTAAGAGGATTAAAGTTCAACCTTATTTGCTTGGCTGTACTCCAAAAGAACTTGAGACTCTTTCTTGAGAAGTTTTTAAAAAGACATTAATAACCTGGAAATCTATATGGTCATGTTATAGTAACTTTAATCGTTTTTTTTGAGTGGTTGTGTGAGTTATTTGCTTTAAACACTTAGGTCACAATTGTAATAGTGATGATAGCTATAGTAATGTTTACTTTTTTATGTAAAGTTTTATTGGTAATCTGTGATATCATAGTTTTCTGAGGAGCCCCATGAGGTAAGTTTAGATTGACTAATTACTTATGCTTAAACTAGCTACTTAAACTGTGTGGTTGTCTGTTCAGTCCGTATAACTGACTGTAACACAGCACAGGACATCTTTTTCTAAAATAATTTACTAGGAGAAATTTGATATCTTATGCATTTAGCATTTTTAGATGACTTTTAATAAAATGTTGGGAAAAAAATGTAATGTCAGAATGTAAATTATCCGGGGTTCTGTTAAAATAAGAAGAAAATGGTCTTGGACAGTATGTAATGCAGCTACATACTTCCTTGATTTTGAAATATAATTAATGCCTTTGCAGTTAGACTAGCTTTTGATGGCACCATGAGGTATTTTGCTTAGTATTATAATATAAAAAATGGTGTTCTTACATCTACAGTCTGCAAGTTGAATTATGCTGTAGGTTAAATTCTAATGTGAAACCTACAGTGAGAAGTAATTTAGTTTTATAAAGACAGGAGGACTTATACTGTTGTTAACAATTTCTGTCCTTGACTGTATTTTAAGTAATTTCATTTACATGTAATATAATTTAATTTTCTTTTTCTTATTCCACAAGGTAAAATTGGACTGTTTGCGGGAGAAAAAAATAATTGTGATGATTGTTCTTTAATGTTGTATGATATTTTTTTCACTTTCCCTGTTGCAACTGTAAGATCCTTAAATATATTTTTTCAATAGGTGGCACTGTTGAATAAAAGTTTCTAAGTAGCGTATTTTTTTTTTTAAAACATTTTGTTCCATGCACTAGTTACCATATATCCTTTTGCTTTTGAGAATAGAACTCAACAGAGAATGAGCTAACCTGTTGAACTTTTGGAATGACAAAAATATAAAACAAAGACATCCTTGTTTATTTTTAATTTTTTTCTTTCATTTATTGCATCTCTTCCCAGAAAGAAGATAGAATACTTAATAGGAAGACCTGTGTTAAAAACGAATCAATTACTCTATATGGTTTAGATAACATATTCTGAAAAAGGAAGGAACAGGAGAGTTTTATGTAAAATCTGTCTTTGACTGCTAAAATATTCTCTGTGTATTTCTGGATATTAATAATCTCTAATGTTTATTCTGTAACCAGTTAGTTGATTCTTTTAAATGTAAACTTTGCCTTTGAAGTTACCTTAACATAATTGAATTGAACCACCTGCAAATTGTGAGTTGTTTATTAATATTGTAATTTAGGTGACTTTTTTTTTTCTGTGGCCTTTATGGTAAATTGTACAATTTAGCTTTCTGTGTCAGTGAAACTTATTCTTGCTCTAGTTCCATGATTAGTTTTATTTTAGTTATTCTTTTTAGTTTATTTCATATCAGGTAAGAACAAAAATAGAAATTAAAACCAAACATATAGCATAGTCTGTTAGACTAATCTGTGTTTGTGTTTTATTAAAATTACAAGATGGACAATAATAGCATGCTTACCTGAACAGATGAATAACAGTTTGCCTTGGTTTGTATATCCAGTGAGCATATGTGCTAGAAAATCTGATGGAATTTTGCTTGGTTACCACAAGTTTTGAAGAAATGTTTAATGCCTTTTTTGAGCCTCATAGATACTAGTGACACTTTTCGGGTTTGCTGTCACTTCCGTGGGGGAGATCTATTTTTTTTTCCATTGCCGCCTTTTTAATGCAAACAACTGTTCTGTATGAACACATACTGGAGACTGGACAGTAGATCATATCTTATATTGTGCAGATTGCTAGTAGTATAAATTAGACATTTGTATGTGGTAGGGATTTATGCCCTAAAACATCTTTAATCATAGCATGACTGTTTAATATGCCAGAAACTTTCACTTCGAAAAATGGCCAACACATGAAAAAAAAAAAAAAGAAAAGAAATTTAATAAATGGTGATGACATGTGGTTAATATTGCTGCCTCACAAGTTCTGCTTTCTGGTTTTTAGTAATGGCTATTTCATTTTTGATTAGGGAAAGAAATGTGCACATGAGGAAAACTTGCTTAAAATAGATCCTGCTGTTAACTGGAAACATAGTTTCCTACTTTTAAAGATAGGAAATACACAAATATAGGATTCCCAATATAGTCATTTGAGTTAGTCATAAGCTTTGTTTTAAGCTTTCTACTCTTAGATTTGATTTTCATAAATTTAGGCAATATGGAAGATAGCAAAATATTAGAACAGCCGTTACCTTTTAAAGAGTTAATTGTGCACAGAAAAAGAAAAATAAATTTCGTAGTAATGGGAGATCATTTGAAGAGCACAGTAGGAGTTCATGAGTTTTAAATCACAGTTTCATTAATTTTAATTGGAATAGGCTGTGAGCTTTTTCACCATTGAACATGTGATGTGATGCAGAGCTGTAATAAATATTAATGTATTTGTGTATGCAGAACAATGGCATAGCTGCTGGCTGTGTTATTAGACTTCCTTCTAATATTCCACAGCATGCTAACCCTGGTAAGGCATTGTGTAAAAATACAGGAAAAAATATGCTGAATTTGTCCCTTTTCTAAACCAAAAATAGGAGATTTTAATATCTAAATGAAAGCTGCAAAATCTCATATGTTTATTGCAACCTGTAATATTGTAGCTTGCAATTATTATATCTATAATGATTCAGGGTGTTTAATCCTTTTTCAGTCAAAGTTTGTTCAATTTTTGGAATCTTGCAGTGCTATCATTCACTTTCAGAAACTGTATAATTGAATTCTTTAATATGCCTCTATTAAAAAAGGTTTATATTGAATGATAGTTTTAGCTTACTTTTATGCTAATGCTAAACTGCTTTTAAAGCACTCTAGTGTAAGGGAAGTTACATTGTAACTAATTATTACCTCTTTATTAGATACTCAAGGCAGAAAATTCTGTCCTTAAATCTACACTTCTGCTTGAAATAAGAATGGAGCAATCAGCATTTCCCATTCATCACACAAATTTGTGGCATGATTTTGCATGAAAATGTCATCAGATTAAGAGAAAGCAGTGGTCCATAGTCTAATTTGTTTGCCTGCAGGCAACATGATCTTCTGTTCCCACAGCAGCAGTAATTTCAAACAAATAAATTAATATTTTAACCATTTATTCCTTCTTGTAAAAGTGGAAGGTTTTGTTATCTCATGATTTTTTGGATATTGTTTATGTATTCTGTTTTTTATGTATTTGTATTTGACATTGATGCATTTGAATGATTATTTGTAGTTTTGCAGCATAACTGCAGAAAATTCAAACATTTGATTAATACCAGATTCTGGGTATCTCTGTTTAGCATTAAGAAATAATTAGAAGATCAAATCTGGTAAGGTATGAGATGGTATTCCTTCTGAGGAATCGAAGTGTACCAATAGTGGACTCTCTCTAATTTCAGTCAGGGTCTCTACTGTTTGTGGATGTAACAGGTAGGCTTAAGTTGGATACTATATACATTTCTAAGAAGTAGCAAATGGGTGAGCTTTAGCATTGTAAAATATTTTTTACATTCAGTTGTTTTTATTCCCTTTTCTTTGACAACTAAAGTGTGGTTTAAATAGATGACAAAATAATAAACAACCTGGATAATCTTCATTTAGCATTTACAATAGGCTAAAACCAGTACTGTTTGGACATCATCCTGAAATGAAGTAATATACATTGCTTTATGAAAGAATTATCAAAGACGCCCTGTAAGCTATTGAAGGTATCCTGATGCTCATACTCATTAACTCATACTTTATGATAGTATAGCAAATATGTTGACAAAAAAACCCCTTAAACTCATCAAGGTAACGTCAAGTTCCTCTTTGGTGGGTGTGTATATCAAATTGTCCTGCTTCAATGTCACAAAGGCTAAAGCTTTACCAAATGAAGAAAAAAATAAATAAAATCTGCAGGGGTTCCAATGCCCCCACTGGGCATTCTACCTAACATAAAAGATCTAAATCAGTACTCATGGTTTTCATGCTTCACATTAAATAATTAGATGATAATGGTCATGTGGACATCTGGGGTACTGCATTCAATTCATCAATGTAGGGACTGCATGGTGCCTTGATCAGGTGGTGGTGGCACAGATTGCCACCACAGAAAAAACAGAAAAAGAACAGCAGAAATCAACCATCTTTCTTTCTGTGTTGGGCAATTAACAAAGAAAACAAGTTAAAGAAAATAAATCTTTGTGGAATTTGGTGGGAAAAAAATGACCTACAGTCAATGCTGTAAAGATGACACAGTTTATTGTAGAAATGTACAGTGAGCTATATGATAAGGACAACATAAGTAAAGGAATGACATAGTATTCTTACTACATAAATTAGAAAGTATTGGAAATATATATAAGCTATCTCATATAAAAATAATATTGCACTTTGGAAACATCTTTTCAAGTTGTAAGGTGGTTCTTGAAGTGCTGCTGGTTTTCGTTGTGATCAGTTCCTGCTTTTAATCAGACTCCTATTGGAGTAAAAAGGCTACTGCTACAGGTTGTTATCCTGTTTGCACTAGTTTAAGTCTTGCTCACTGTTGTATACTAAAAAACATTTGTGTTTTATGTATCGTTTATCTGTTGCCAGAAACTATTTTTTAATAGTTAATCTATTTAATCTGTTGCTTGCTAGCATTTTATGCATGCATAAAATTGAAAATAACAATGAAGTAAAAATTTTTTTTATATATTATGTACAAATGTATCAACTCTTTACAGCAGTCTCAATTCACATACAAATGCAATACCATATTCTGGTTGAATAATTAATTAAAAAGAAAATTAAAGCAATTTCTTTATATTGAATGCAGTGACAAAAGATATAAATAATAGAATAAATAAGCAACATTCTTTCTGATGTTCTTCAAGATTAGAAGAGAACTGACTGCTGATTAAACGTGGAGATTAATAAAAGGAACCAGTGATTATGACTTGGTTCAATGTAAACCCATTAGGTACAGGAGCCTCTCAGAAATTTGACAATTTTTAGAAAAGTTAAAAAAATGATTAAGTAATATGAAAAGTACAATGCATTGTATGTATTTTAACAGAAAAGAATCATTAAAGCCTCAAGACTTTGAGAGGATTCCAATGAAAGGTTTGTGCAAGACTGTAGCTTTTTGTGAATAGTATTTTTTTTTTTTACTCACTAGCTATACTTATTTTAGCAATCCAGATAGATTTTCTAAGATAATCTGCATCTGTGAGAGCTTTGTTCAATTTTAGTACATCTTTTTTGGTAGTAGTGTATATATTCAGCCGTTCTGTTTTGGTGGAGAACATCAGAGACTTACAAAGATTTGAAACATGCTGTTTCTATACAGTCAGAACCATAACAAATGTATTTTCTGTGAAAAATAAAATGCATGTGTGGTAACTTTTTGAAAGTAGAATATCTTGTCCAGTGTTCAGTATTAATCCTAAAAACAACTGAGTCAGTTTACTGCAGTGTGTGAGCTTGTGTCCATAAATGCTTTTTTCTACTTGGCGTATTTTGTTTTCTGTGCTTTTCTTATTTTTAATCAACATATGCAAGTTGTACTTTGGAATGAAGAGGTGTTATTTTAATATACTGTATCCATTTTGCTACATCATTTGATAATATGCTGCCAGCTATTGCTAGCTGTCTGTCAGATTCATTAATTCTGGTAGAAGACATCCATGATTTTTGTTGGTCTGTATCTTGTATGGAACTAATGTAAAATAGAAAGTATTGCTTGTTGGTTACCTTTGTTGTTTGTGAAGCCACACTAAGAAAAGTAATTGTGTTATCATTGGTGCAATGAAACGTAATTAGATCATGATGGCTGCAGTCCATTGCCCTGTCTTATTTTATGCTAATGCAAGACTTCTGACATGGACCACATACAGTGAACATATAGTATCTATCAACTTGTTCGACTATACTAGCTTCTTGAACAATACTATATTGTCAACCTCTACTGTGAATTTAGAAAGCAAGTAACTTCTACCTCCTATTGGTTTTCATTGTTTATTATGAGAGTTAGAGCTCTATCTGTGTCATCTAGGAATATTTTGTCAAATTTAAAGCAAGAATTTATGTTTCTAATAGTAAGCAGTGGTTTCTGCTTAAGTGATGTCACATGCGTCATATTTGTTTACCAGTGCCTTTGAAAGTCTAATTACTTTTTGAGTAGGAATGGAAATGTCATTTCCATAAACAATTCATAATTTGTCATACCAATATAAATATGTTGCTTTTAGAGTATAAAGAATGCTTTATATTTTACTGTTAAATATGATCTTTGTATTAACCAGATAACTAAGCAGAACATTATGACAGATTTGATGAGAACAGGCTATTTGGCTAAGTAAGCATACCAGTTCTATTTATCTAATTTCTCCAAACTTTTGCAAGTTAGATTTTGAAGGTCACCAAAATACATTATAAACTACACTACATGGCAACTTATTCCCTTTGTGTTTGGTTCTCTGAAGAAAAACATTTGAGCATTTGTGTAAGATCTACCATTAACAAGTTTTTATCTGTTTCATTGTTGAAAAATGTTTTTTAAAGAAGACAATGTTTCTACCATATAAATGACCTTCGTAATTTGAAACATGTTAGTGTCATCTCTTAACCTCCTTTTGCTTAAACTAAAAAGGTTGAAGTCCTTTCCTAATAGCTCATACCTTGCAGTCCGGGAATCAGTCTAGTCACTCTTCTCTATACATTTTGTAGCGCTGCTTTGCCTTTTTTGTGATGTGAAGACCAAAACAATACACAGTACTCATGACAAGGCCACATAAGAACATTACGTAACTTAATCATAACCTCCCTTGACTTGTACTCCATACACTAAGCTAATATATATACAGTAATCCCTTGCTATATCGCGCTTCGACTTTCGCGGCTTCACTCTATCGTGGATTTTATATGTAAGCATATTTAAATATATATCACGGATTTTTTGCTGGTTCGCAGATTTCGGCAGACAATGGGTCTTTTAATTTCTGGTACATGCTTCCTCAGTTGGCTTGCCCAGTTGATTTCATACAAGGGACGCTATTGTCAAATGGCTGAGAAGCTACCCAACCAGAGCGCGTATTACGTATTAAATAAAACTCCTCAACTATATTGTGAGCACGGGGCTGTTCGCACACCTAGAGGATACGGCCGCTCCTCAAAAAACGCTGAAAGATTACCTTCACATTGCTCTCTTCCTTGCTGGGCTTACATTATGGCTGCTTTATCAAGCGATATGCTTCCCGCACTGTGCTTCGCATACTTAAAAGATCAAACAGCACATATTGATTTTTGATTGTTTGCCTTTCTCTCTCTCTTGCTCTGACATTCTCTACTCCTGACGGAGGGGGTGTGAGCAGGGGGACTGTTCGCACCCCTAGACGATATGGACGCTCGTCTAAAAATGCTGAAAGATTACCTTCACGTTGCTCCCATCTGTGCACCTGCTTTGTCAAGCGACATGCTTCCTGCACGGTGCTTAGCATACTTAAAAGCTCGAAGGGCACGTATTGATTTTTGATTGTTTGTTTTTCTCTGTCTCTCTCTGTCTCTCTGACATTCTCTGCTCCTGACGGAGGGGGTGTGAGCAGAGGGGCTGTTCGCACCCCTAGAGGATACGGACGCTCCTCTAAAAAATGCTGAAAGACTACCTTCACATTGCTCTCTTTCTTGCAGCTCCTTTGTCTGGCGGTGCTTCGCATACTTAAAAGCCAAACAGCCCTATTGATTTTTGTTTGCTTTTCTCTCTCTCTGACATTCTCTGCTCCTGACGCGCACTCCTCTGAAGAGGACGATATGTTTGCATTCTTTTAATTGTGAGACGGAACTGTCATCTCTGTCTTGTCATGGAGCACAGTTTAAACTTTTGAAAAAGAGACAAATGTTTATTTGCAGTGTTTGAATAAAATTCCTGTCTCTATACAACCTCCTGTGTTTCTGTGCAAATCTATGACCCAAGCATGACAATATAAAAATAACCATATAAACATATGGTTTCTACTTTGCGGATTTTCACCTTTCGCAGGGGGTTCTGGAACGCAACCCCCGCGATCGAGGAGGGATTACTGTGTATATATATATATATATATATATATATATATATATATATATATATATATATATATATATATATATATAAATATAATTATATGGTAGCATACTATTCTGTCCACTGTGTGGATGTAGAAAGTGAAAAGTTTGTTACTATGACTCCTAGGTCCTTCTCATAAGGTGTAACTTCAAATTATAATTTGCACATTGTGTTTTTAGATCTATCATTTTTGCTTCCTGTGTGTAAGACTTTGCATTTGTTTACATTAAGTTTTATCTGTCATAAATTTATTGAAGCCTGTTTGCTGTCCATGCCCCCCGTGATGATTAGGCTAATCTTGAATTATCTGTTCTTCCAACTAGTTTAGAATCATCTGTAAACCTAACTGGCTTGTTATTTTTATTTTTATCAGGACCATTTATGTATATTTAAAAGAGCAATGGTCTCAACCCTGTGTTTAAGCAAATTTTGTACTCCCCTAAACACAGCACCGTGAAAGCCTGGTTCTTTTAGTTTGATTTCTAAACCCTTATGTGTCACCTTATCAAAAGCTTTCTAAAAATCAAGATAAATAGTATCATATGCATCTCCCTTTTCATGTGATTTTGTTGCTTCCTAATAGAATTCTAGTTATTTAAATCTAGCTCGAGCATCTTTTCATATAATTAAATATCATTTGGTAGATTCAAGTCTTTTTCCCAGTGTGTAGGGCCTTTTTGAAAATTTGCCTTATTAGAGATAAACTTGGGAGTATAATATTTGAGTGGGCACTATGAAAAAGCATCTAACGCCTGAAGTCTATGTTGATTATGACAAAATAGTAAATCTTTACAGGATGTAGTTGTTTTAACATACTGTGGCTAAAAAACGGTTGTTGAAATTATCCAAAAGCTCATGTTTTTATGCATCATTATTTTTAGGATTAATCCCACTTAATTTTTGGGTATATATAATAGAGTGGTATATTACATACACCCTACATCACACTTCTGTCTCTCCTGCTTTGTAGTTGGATCCACATAACCTCATCATCCATTGTAAGTAGACATGTATTTCTACAGTACCTATCACTAACTACCTCTCTAATCCACCTACAGTATAATGTGAAAATGTGTGTCAATAAAGAAATAACAACAAGGTGTAATGAATATCTTTTATATAATTTGAAATTTGCTTTCATTGAAAAGCTAACATTTTCAGCCCAAACACTAATGAATATGTGGAAGTGGAACTGATAGGAAACGTTCTATTCTAGCATTTTCTACAAGCATCATATTGGGTTAACCCTGGGTTTTCAGACTTGCTCTTGAAATATATCCTTTTTATCCATTTTATTTGTTTGTTTGTTTTTGCACCCTAATGAACTGATGACTTGGTTTAATTCTTATTCTGAAGATGCTGTCATGTATCTTGTGGAATTAACCTATTCAATTTTTTTGTGTTACTGGTATTTCTGTGAATTATATTTCATGTTAAGATTTTTTCAGGTAAGGTCACCTTTATAGCTTTGCTTGTACTTTTGTAAAATATAAATTTAACTTTTTTGTACTTACAGTACCTACTATATGTTAAAATTCTCTGTTCTCATATATTTTTCTTGTTAGCTGCCCAGCTTCAATTGCGATCTTTAAAAGAAGGAAAGCATTTGAAAGATGCAGTTTAATGCATAAAAACAACACACTCATTTTACAGACAACATCCAAAAGCAATTATAAAGGAAAATATTGTATATTTTGAAAAGTTTTCAATATATATCAAGAGAAGTTACTGTGCAGTGCTAGTATGAGTCATTTTTTGAGTATTGTTACTGCACTCCGAAACACATAGCATCTTTTAAATGCTTTTTTGGGAGGAGAAACTTTGAGAATTCGTGGACTGAAGGCATGTCCTAATCTATCTGACAATGGAAATTATATCTCATTAGTTTAAAGGGCTGCAGGTAGACTTATTCCAATGCTTCAAAATTCTCAAAGGCATAGATGAAACTGGCCCAACATAATTCCTAGACACTCGTTGACATTAAAAGATGCGCATTTAAACCAAATGTCAGAAGGCACCCCTTCCCACAAAGAGCCATGGGAATCTGGAACAAACCAAATCATTTAGCTGAAACCTTGACACCTTACCTAGATGTGTTTTAAAGTTATTAGGACCATTTAGCTATTAGCTGACATTGATGAACTGAATGGTATTTCATTTGTCATATTTTGTATGTTACTGTTTTTTTATCTGTACCATTTTGTAAAGGTACTGTTCTGCCTGTATATCTTTAGTGGCATTCTATAGTACTAGGGTGTTGTACTGTGTTAGCCATTATGAATGTAGTGAAAAGTCAAGCAAAATGCCACCTTTTATTGGCTAACTAAAAAGATCTTGCTTGAAGAAGGGGCCTGAGTTGCCTTGAAAGCTTGCATATTGTAATCTTTTTAGTTAGCCAATAAAAGGTGTCATTTTGCTTGACTTTTTGTGGCATTCTGTTGGTTCAGAGAATGAACATTCAGGTGTACTGTTTGTTGAAACTATTCATCTTACCTAGTTACCCATTATTATCTTTGTTCTTATCTGGTTTTCCTTTTTAGTGTTAACCAACTTCTTGCCTATTTATTTGTGCTGCCGTAAATGTGGGGAGCAGTCTAGGGACCTGCATTGGCCTTATCTGCCCCCTGAACCCCCCAGATCAGCAGTCCCTGTTTACACATGTAAAACAGTAGAGGCTAATTACTACTAAAAAAAAAAACCAAAATAGTAATGAGTCAAATGTTGCACCTAAAGGCTGGTTGTAAAAACCAGGAGTAAAGAAGAAAAGGATATTGATGCTACAGAGGACACAAGGTACTGATACCATTTGCAACAACTGCACAGGTGAGTTAGGTACTGTAGCTGTTTTGTTACCTCATCACAGCTGCCTGCCGCCACTACTGCCCACAAGAATCATGCAATGCCTGTCCAATGTCAGCTCCTCCAAAGACCCACCTTCCCCCATGATACTGCTTATCCTTTGAGATGGGTGCACAGACGGAGACTGATCATGGAAATCGTATTCAGGGTACTTGATCTGTGAATTAATCACTGCATCACCTTGCTGTCCACTGTTATTTTGCTGATGATTTCTGCATGGCATTTTCTCTTTTTTTTTCTGAATTGATTTCAAAATGTCAATGTTTTTGGCTAAATTATTGTGTAGCCCACAGTTTACTTTCATTGTACAACAATTGTGATTTGTTGTTATTTGATAAGTAGAAATTAATGTCTTTTCATTTATTATTTGTTTAGATTGATTACCTCTCTGTAATAGTATTTATAAACACATACATCATTAGCATTCAAAATATTAGATTGTTACTCTTTTTTTTTTTTTTAAGCAATTCTGTATGAACTTTAACATGACATACAGCTGCTGGTCATAAAATTAGTATATCATGACAAAGTTGATTTATTTCAGTAATTCCATTCAAAGAGTGAAACTTGTATATTAGATTCATTCATTACACACAGACTGATGTATTTCAAATGTTTATTTCTTTTAATTTTGATGATTATAACTGACAACTAATGAAAGTCCCAAATTCAGTATCTCGGAAAATTAGAATATTGTGAAAAGGTTCAATTTTGAAGACACCTAGTGCCACACTGTAATCAACTAATTAACTCAAAACACCTGCAAAAGCCTTTAAATGGTCTCTCAGTCTAGTTCTGTAGGCTACACAATCATGGGGAAGACTGCTAACTTGACAGTTGTCCAAAAGACGACCATTGACACCTTGCACAAGGAGGGCAAGACACAAAAGGTCATTGCTAAAGAGGCTGGCTGTTCACAGAGCTCTGTGTCCAAGCACATTAATAGAGAGGCGAAGGGAAGGACAAGATGTGGTAGAAAAAAGTGTACAAGCAATAGGAATAACCGCACCCTGGAGAGGATTGTGAAACAAAACCCATTCAAAAATATGGGGGACATTCACAAAGAGTGGACTGCAGCTGGAGTCAGTGCTTCAAGAACCACCATGCACAGACATATGCAAGACATGGGTTTCAGCTGTCGCATTCCTTGTGTCAAGCCACTCTTGAACAAGAGACAGCGTCAGAAGCGTCTTGCCTTTGGACTGCTGCTGAGTGGTCCAAAGTTATGTTCTCTGATGAAAGTAAATTTTGCATTTTCTTTGGAAATCAAAGTCCCAGAGTCTGGAGGAAGAGAGGAGAGGCACAGAATCCACATTGCTTGAGGTCCAGTGTAAAGTTTCCACAGTCAGTGATGGTATGGGGTGCCATGTCATCTGCTGGTGTTGGTCCATTGTGTTTTCTGAGGTCCAAGGTCAACGCAGCTGTCTACCAGGAAGTTTTAGAGCACTTCATGCTTCCTGCTGCTGACGAACACTATGGAGATGCAGATTTCATTTTCCAACAGGACCTGGCACCTGCACACAGTGCCAAAGCTACCAGTACCTGGTTTAAGGACCATGGTATCCCTGTTCTTGATTGGCCAGCAAACTCGCCTGACCTTAACCCCATAGAAAATCTATGGGCTATTGTGAAGAGGAAGATGCAATACACCAGACCCAATAATTCAGAAGAGCTGAAGGCCACTATCAGAGCAACATGGGCTCTCATAACACCTGAGCAGTGCCACAGACTGATCGACTCCATGCCACGCCGCATTGCTGCAGTAATCCAGGCCAAAGGAGCCCCAACTAAATATTGAGTGCTGTACATGCTCATACTTTTCATGTTCATACCATTCAGTTGGCCAACATTTCTAAATATCCTTTTTTTGCATTGGTCTTAATTGATATTCTAATTTTACGAGATACTGAATTTGGGACTTTCATTAGTTGTCAGTTATAATCATCAAAATTAAAAGAAATAAACATTTGAAATACATCAGTCTGTGTGTAATGAATGAATCTAATATACAAGTTTCACTTTTTGAATGGAATTACTGAAATTAATCAACTTTGTCATGATATTCTAATTTTATGACCAGCACCTGTATATGTGATAATAATCACTCCCATGAGATCTGTTTGTCTCTGTTCGGTTACTGAAAAATAAATTAATGAAACATACTATGAAAGAAGCAGTGCAATTATCATTTTGTGTATTGAAGTATTTGTAATGGCTTTGAAATTAGTTTCACAGTTCTGTTTTAACTGTTCTAATTAAAGTACATTTATAGTATTATGTCTTTTCTGATGGTAATAAAATATACAATAGTAATATTAACTATCCATCCATCCATCCATTTTCCAACCCGCTGAATCTGAACACAGGGTCACGGGGGTCTGCTGGAGCCAATCCCAGCCAACACAGGGCGCAAGGCAGGGAACCAATCCTGGGCAGGGCGCCAACCCACCGCAGGACACACACACACACACACACGCACACCCACACAGCAAGCACACACTACGGCCAATTTAGAATCCATGTCTAGAACCTGCATGTCTTTGGACTGTGTGAGGAAACTGGAGTATATCTGTTATATTCATCTCTGTGGTTTCTTTCTTGTTCAGTTTTAGCTTACCAAAGCTAGAATTTGGCTGTTTTTCCTTTCACGATATTTGGAGGAGCATGCCACTTAGGTTTACAGTATACATTTTTGACACCAATCACCTTATTTGTCCTTGTGCATTATATTGCTAAAGCCTGCCTACATTACAAGGATTCTATGTCTTGTCTGTATACTTTTTTTGGTACAAATTATAAATGAAAATGTTCAACAATAAATTAGTTTGTATTACAGTGCATCCGGAAAGTATTCACAGCACATCACTTTTTCCACATTTTGTTATATTACAGCCTTATTCCAAAATGGATTAAATTCATTTTTTTCCTCAGGATTCTACACACAACACCCCTTAATGATAACATGAAAAAAGTTTACTTGAGGTTTTTGCAAATTTATTAAAAATAAAAAAATGGAGAAATCATATGTACATAAGTATTCACAGCCTTTGCTCAATACTTTGTCGATGCACCTTTGGCAGCAATTACAGCCTCAAGTCTTTTTGAATATGATGCCACAAGCTTAGCACACCTATCCTTGGCTAGTTTCGCCCATTCCTCTTTGCAGCACCTCTCAAGCTCCATCAGGTTGGATGGGAAGCGTCGGTGCACAGCCATTTTAAGATCTCTCCAGAGATGTTCAATCGGATTCAAGTCTGGGCTCTGGCTGGGCTAGTCTCCCAGTCCCTGCCACTGAGAAACATCCCCACAGCATGATGCTGCCACCAACATGCTTCACTGTAGGGATGGTATTGGCCTGGTGATGAGCGGTGCCTAGTTTCCTCCAAACATGATGCCTGGCATTCACACCAAAGAGTTCAATCTTTGTCTCATCAGACCAGAGAATTTTCTTTCTCATGGTCTGAGAGTCCTTCAGGTGCCTTTTGGCAAACTCGAGGTGGGCTGCCATGTGCCTTTTACTAAGGAGTGGCTTCCGTCTGGCCACTCTACCATACAGGCCTGATTGGTGGATTGCTGCAGAGATGGTTGTCCTTCTGGAAAGTTCTCCTCTCTCCACAGAGGACCTCTGGAGCTCTGACAGAGTGACCACTGGGTTCTTGGTCACCTCCCTGACTAAGGCCCTTCTCCCCCGATCGCTCAGTTTAGATGGCCGGCCAGCTCTAGGAAGAGTCCTGGTGGTTTCGAACTTCTTCCACTTACGGATGATGGAGGTCACTGTGCTCATGCTTAGTTTGTGCTCTGACATGAACTGTCAACTGTGGGACCTTACATAGACAGGTGTGTGCCTTTCCAAATCATGTCCAATCAACTGAATTTACCACAGGTGGACTCCAATTAAGCTGCAGAAACATCTCAAGGATGATCAGGTGAAACAGGATGCACCTGAGCTCAATTTTGAGCTTCACGGAAATGGCTGTGAATACTTATGTACATGTGCTTTCTCAATTTTTTTATTTTTAATAAATTTTCAAAAACCTCAAGTAAACTTTTTTCACGTTGACATTATGGGGTGTTGTGTGTAGAATTCTCAGGACAAAAATGAATTTAATCCATTTTGGAATAAGGCTGTAACATAACAAAATGTGGAAAATGTGATGCGCTGTGAATACTTTCCGGATGCACTGTATATTGTTCCTGCAAAGTTTAAATATGTGTTTTGGGTTTGTTCTTCTCTAGTGAAAGAATATGAATATCTAATCCATATCACCTTTTAAACACTCCACTCTTAGCTTTCCTGTGAGACTACTATTGCAAAAATGTGAGAACCAATACAGTTGGAGTATTTCCAGGAGTACCAGAGCAAATTGTTTATACCATTCTTCATTGAAGATAGGTCATTCTCTACAAATCTTTTAAAGCAGTTTTTAAGGTGTGATTGTGAGCCTTTTAATTTGCATTAAAAAGGCATCATATGCATATTGCATCATATGTGTCCAGCAGGGGCTGCTAGCTCCCTGGGAATGAGTTATTTCGAAATTGCGGCATGTTACATAACCTGAGTTTATATAGATATAACTTAAAAAGGTGATACACCTCCCTAGTGATATGGAGGTAAGAAATTATGCATGAGAAATAACTTAACTTTGTTTAATGTCGGCTTATGCTGCATATTAGACGAATTAAACCAATGACAAAACCTGGTCTGTGAGTGGGGGCCTGAGGCATAGAGTCTGACGGTGTTGTTGGTGCAGTGGAAGTCATTTTCAGGAGCAGATGATGGTATCTCCCATCCGTTCGTTGGCTTCAAAAATGAGCCGGGCAATGTTCTAAGGCTTTATACTGTTTCTTCATGTGCAGTGCCCCTGTTAGGTGAACATGCAATTTCAAACAAGCCAATGGTGCTTAAACAAGGATACAATTCCATGCTGACTTAACAGATAGAAATACCACACTGTCACAGCATCTCACAGTCTGACTGCACGCTTTCCAGTTGTTCCAATCTGTCTTGTGTCATACTGCTTGCCTAGCAGCTCTATGTGAGCCCCTGTGCGTAATCTGGCTATGTGTCAGCTGTGCATGTGATCAGAAAAAAGCAGATTTTATAAGTTAGATTTACACAGAGCACAGTGACATATCAAACTTGTGCTTATAACGTGGCATATAGAACTTTTCTTCCATAATATTAGGCCAAAAAGCCACTGATCCCTCATTGTTTATTCATGCACTTAAATGATTCTGGCAAATTCTTTCACTGAAAGAAAAATATTTTGCCTTTCATTTTTTTCATGTTGACTGAACACTTGTGTAAGTGGTATCTCAAAAAAAGGTGCTTAATTTATTCTTTGAAGTAAATTATTAGCACCTAGCTATTAGTACTTGATTCTTTCATCACACTGGAAAGATGTTCCCTGTAGTGTTTTTAATGATATGGCCTTTCATCAGGGCTTTTTAACCATGATTCCTATTGGTACAATTTCACCAGTGCGATCGGCATGCATTGTATTTTATTTGTAAAGCTGATTTTTTTTAACCAAACCTCAAATGTTCACTCACATTTTTGTCTGAAAATAATTAACCCTAAAGGAGATCTTCTCGTTATAGTATATTGGCTTGTTATTACAGTATTTACTGTTGTTTGTGTTGATAACCCAGATCGTCTTTTCATATGTTGCTTGGATATTTTCCTGTATTTGTATTCCTTCCTAAAGTAATCTTTAAAATGTAATTGAAAATAAATTAAAATATACTGAAAATGTAATCAGTTAACTGTGCTATTAACATCATTTCACATCTTGAAATTGCAATTGGAAGTAAATGATATTTTTAACATTCAACTTTTTAAGAACAGCCTATTATGGTATTTCTTCTTTTGTAGTCATCTTTTAGACTTAAAGAATGTAGGACAAAATGAAAGACTGCTTGAGTAAAACAACAACAACAACATTTATTTATATAGCATATTTTCATACAAATAATGTAACTCAAAGTGCTTTACATGATGAAGAAAGAGAAAAAAGACAAAGTAAATAAGAATTAAAATTAGGGAACAGTAATTAACATAGAATAAATGTAAGGTCCAATGGCCAGGGAGAAACAAAAAAAAACTCCAGACGGCTGGAGAAAAAAAATAAAATCTGCAGGGGTTCCAGGCCACAAGACCGCCCAGCCCCCAGAACTATGGCTTTGAATCCCACGCCCAGATGTTGTCAGTTTGGAGTTTATAAGTTTTTCTTAGGTCTTCATGGATTCTCCTCCACTTTTGATTTTCACCCTCATTTAAAAAAAATGCCATTTAACTTAATTGGTGATTCTAAATTGGCTACTGTGTGATGGGGTCCTGCAATTAACTAATACCCCACCCAGGCCTGATTCTGTGTAAGGAAGGCCTCTGCCCCATGCAACCCTGTTTTCAAAAACTGTTGCTCCAAATTGTATTTTGTGTACTTGCTTGCTCAAGAAGAGAGCTTTATTTATAAACTAGTATACTACAGTCAATAAGCTAAGATATTCCATTTGCATGCATCAGCTTGTGGGCAGCATTTTTTTCAAACAGTTCCACAGATTCTTAGTGGGATTAATGTTGAACCTATGAGCTGATTATTCAAAGAAATTGTCTTTTTTTCTCTTGAGCTCCATCAATGTTGCCAGGATTACGTCCTTGTTGTTCAATGGAAAAGTGATTCTTCATCCAAGGTTCAGTTTTTGGCAAAAATGAAACCGCTCCATTGAAACATTTTTCTTCTGGTTTTTTTGTTCATGCTGATTAGATATTTTTCAACAACATTTAATGTAATTATAGTATCTTTTATGAAGTAGGAAGTCCTAACTTTTTTCTAACCATATACTGTATGCTGCTTTGAAAAACCACAATCTTGGTCTCATGATTCCACAATACCATTTCTCATCACTTAGATGATTCACTCTTTGCTTTCCAGAAGCTACAAATGAGCTTTAAATTATTTTCTTGAGTAATGTTTTCTTTCAGTCCACTCTTCTGTTTAGGCCGGTGTTATTCAGAGAACTCTGAGGCACATTTTCTGAATTCTCAGTTACTGAACTATTTAACTCTTTCATTGTGATCTCTGTAGCTTCACCTTCTTGTTTGGTGGTTGAGGTCTGACAATTTTGTCCTTTACTTAATCTTTGCAATTTTCCCTCCTTCTGTGACTACATTAACATATTGTTTATTTTATTTCTATACCTTGCCTTTAAATTTAGAGTAAAAATTGTAAACAGACTTTTGTTTTAATCCAATAAAGTATGGCACTGACTTTGTTGAAAGCTTGATAGTGGCCAATACAAATGCAATTTATTGTGTCAAAGCTTAGAAACAATACAGCATAGGGATTTGAATAATTTCAGAAGCAGCACATTTCACTTTTTGACATTGACTATTTTTTCTTTAAATAATTTTCTTTTCAGAACTCGATATTTGATAGTCTTTAGTAATCCAGCAACATTTGAAACTTTAAAGAATCTGAATATTTAAGACGGTATATGTGAACTTCTTAACCATTTCTTTGTGGAACTGGATGGATCTTTTGATTAGATGTGTTTAAAGGCTATACTTAACAAAAAACAAAGATGAAAACTTACAGAAATATGTTCAGAGTTCCTTTGCTCAAGGCGAAAACTGCACATCTACATTTCAAACTGATTTTTTTGTTATCAGCTGGGGAACCTAGTTGGCAACCCCCCAGGCAGACACACGACCCAGTCACACCCTCTGAAAATGACCATCTATCTGCCGCAGACAGGTGTTAATTGGGCATCCCCTTAGCCTGGTCCAGCCCCTCTGATCCTCAACAATGAGGATTCTGTGCGCCACAACGTGCCGTAACTGACGCTCCCTCACACTGCAGGTAATGTGCCTCATTTTGGACTTTGTGGGCAACTGCTTGTTTGACACAAAATAAAACCAGTGGTACCCAAGGATTCTCTGAGGGGGCACAGTACCAAAGGAGTTCAGTGTTAGTCTTGGGTCACTGGATAGCATCCATGTCTTGCAACCCTTTAGCAAAACAGGAAGCTACAGGACTCTAAAGACTTAGAACTTTGAACTTTTGCAGGGATACTGGGAGCACAACACACCCCTTTCCAGCAACCTCATGACCCCCCCATGCTTTCCCAATCTGTCTACTGACTTCATCGGAAGAGTCAGTAGAAATGTGAATGTCTTGGCTGAGGTAAGTATACCTGTCGACAAGGTCGACATTCTCTCCACAGACAGACACACTGCTGATGGCTGTGCCCAAGAGGTCATTAAAGGCCTGGATCTTGTTTTTTTCCAGGACACTTGCAAGCCCAGACACTCAGACTCCTCCCTCAGTCTCTCAACAGCCCCAATCAAAGCCTCCGTTGACTCTGCGAAGATCACAGCATCGTTGACAAAGTCAAGATCAGTAAATTTTTCTTCACTAATAGATTCCCCACAGCTGCTTGATTCTGCTGCTGCTGTCCAACACACAGTCCATGCAAGGATTGAACAAGAACACACCCCTGACAAACCCCAAAATCAACTGGGAAAAACACATTGCTTCTGCCTCTACTCTGCACAGCCCTCACAGAACCAGTGTACAGGCTGGCCTTAGCATCCAGCAACTTTTGGGGGATCCCGCAAAGTCTCATGATGTCCCAAAGGGCAGCTCAATCAACTGAAGCAAACACTTTACGAAAATCAAAAAAGGCTGCAAATAAACTCTGCCAATGTTCGTGTTTGAGCTTCAAGTTTCAAATAATTAGGAATCTGTCTAACCCCTCAGTTCTCTACAGTATTTATAGGTGATTCTAAGAAAATAATTGATGATGATGTAGTTGTAGAGCATTAACTGTTAGTATTAAAATAAAAAAAATAAACCACTTGGATCATACAATGTTTTCTCAAAAGTGGTGAAGGAAGAGTGAGATTTTTTATATAAACCCTTAATATTTTCTACAAATAACAATAAGCTAGCAAATGTATGATTGTGTTCGCACATGATTTTAGTGTATATGAGTTTAGTGTCAGATAAGTTGTCTCTGTCCAAATATTTATGGACCTAACTATATATATAATTCACTAAGCCAGGAGACAAGTAGCCGACCATGGAAAGCACGCCGGAAGGGGCGTGGATTATATAATTCACTAAGCCAGGAGACAAGTAGCCGACCATGGAAAGCACGCCGGAAGGGGCGTGGATTATATAATTCACTAAGCCAGGAGACAAGTAGCCGACCATGGAAAGCACGCCGGAAGGGGCGTGGATTATATAATTCACTAAGCCAGGAGACAAGTAGCCGACCATGGAAAGCATGCCGGAAGGGGCGTGGATTATATAATTCACTAAGGCAGGAGACAAGTAGCCGACCATGGAAAGCATGCCGGAAGGGGCGTGGATTCACTAAACCGCCGACAAGTAAGACGCCAATGGCGCACGCAGGAAGGAGCCACGCCCACCAACTCTTAGACCATTGGATACCAACTCGGACGCGACGCCTTGAAAAACATGCCGTCATTTCTGTTTGTCTGTGCCACATTCCACTTGCAGGTCTGAGCTACGTTGACTTTTCATTAGTCAACCTCAGTGGAATCTTGGTTCACACAGAGGCAGCGCGAGAGAGAGAGAGGCACGCACGCACGCACACACACACACACACACACACAGACACACAGAGGCAACGCCAGAGAGAGACAGAGGCATACACAGGCAGCGTGCGAGAGAGAGACGCGCACACACACAGAGGCAATGCCAGAGAGAGAGAGACAAGCGCACAAATAGGCAGCGCGTGAGAGAGAGCCACACACACACACAGAGGCAGCGCCACAGAGAGACAGAGGCACACACAGGCAGCGCAAGAGAAAGCCGTGCAATCCATTAAAACTAAAAGGAAGCAGTCTTTAAAAATCAATAAGCCCTGTGCCTCTTTTTCATTAGCGTCTCACCTGCTTCAGGCCCTGCAACAGTCGAGACGCTCTCTCTGCAGCTGACCTTCTCTGTGCCTGACTCCACTACTGTCAGTCGCCTGATTAAAAATGGCCTTTTGAATGTGAGCTATGGACCCGCAATACCACAGGAACACATTGCCTTCGAGCCTGCTCTCGCTCACTCTAACGTACCGGCTTTCTCTCTCTCTCCTCACTCGCTCACACACTGCACAGGGGAGAAATGCCCGAAGCACGAGTCTACACTGTGAGTGCGATGATTATTTATTTAAAAATGGGCTTTGGAAGGGGAGCTGTGGACCCGCTATACCACAGGATCACCTGTGACATTGCCTTCACATTGTTTTCCTTTTATTTATAATCCTGTTGAGCAGATCAGACACCCAGGCAAACAACACTGAATAATCAATAGCTCCAACTACTTTGCCCGCCCCCACTCCTCACCTAAGTCGGTTTCGTCTCTGTTCAGCAGTGTTTGCCAAACTCGGTCCTGGTGAACCCCTGTGGCTACAGGGTTTTGTTCCAACCAGATTCCTAATCATTAATGCTGGTGAAACTCATCCGGGATAAGTCGGTTTTTCAAACGCAGCCGTGTAGCAGATTAGTCTAGCAAGATGTAATAATCCGAGATGAATGCGCGCCCTCGCACTGAGTGAAAAGCCAATATATATTGAGTCTACAAAACATGATCACCAAGTCTTTGATAGGCTGCAACAAAATGATGAAAGAATGGGTGCATTTTTTTCACACAAGCTGAGTGGGTGGGTGTTAGTTAATTAGCAACTGGAAGGATTAAAAAACATTGAAAAAGCGGCGCGGATTGGTTTGCAGCGTGTAAAACAGTTTGTTTGTCGCGGATAATTTGCTATCCACACAGGGACGAACCGGGAAGTGAACCCACAATCTTCCACTGTCTCCTTACTGCAAAGCAGCCGTACTACTACAGTGCCACAAGGCAGTTAAAGAATGCACCGGGCCACATGTTCATTTTTTCCCCTGTGCTTAAAAGACATTAAAAAACTGTTTCTCAACTGTGACTCCCGAACAACTCAGTACGCGAAAAGCAGCCAGCATCGCAAACAATAATGAAAACTCTACGTGACTCACAGGTAGTGATGGGCCGTTCTATACTAAGGTTTCGACACTGTGTCGAGCTTTCGAAGCACTGCAGATTTTAATACTTGATCGAATAATGACATCTGTGATTTAAGGATTTCACATTTTCTTTCTCAAATGTGCTTACCTATATCATGGCAAAGTACAGGGATAAACCTTTATTTTCTGTCTACTCCGTTTTAATTAAGACAGACCAAACAAAACATTTAAGGCTATTAAATGTGATCTCAACAAAAGATCAGGGTTAATTATAATACTAATAACAGGAGCGATTATAATGATACAGTGCAAAAGTAAATACTAATTGAAAGAGCCGGGAATGCATGAGGTGAGGCGTCTTATTTTGTTTAACTCTTGCTATCGTATAGTGCATTCTGCCTGTCGGCATTAGTTATATTTATATTTTTTAGACATCAGACACTAGAAGCTGCTGACGAACCCTTCTCTTCGTTGTCAGTCTGTAGCTACGAAAAAATAAAAGCAATACGACTTTTAACAGACGTCATTGAAGTGTATCATAAGTTTCTGTGACATTAATGAAAATGGCCAATCAGCAGACTAGCATGACGGATGGGGCGTAATGGGCGTCCTTCCCCTCTCCTCCGGATTTTTCAAATGTTAATTTTTTCCCTGTGCTTAAAAATCATTAAAAAAGCGGCCTGATTATGCGGCGTATGGTACGCCGCGGGTTGGCTAGTATATATATAATATAGTTATATATATTATGTATGTATGTATGTATGTATGTATGTAGGTGTATATATATGTATATAATATAGTGTGTATGTGTGTGTATATACAGTATATATATATATATATATATATATATATATATATATAATATACAGTGCATCCGGAAAGTATTCACAGCGCATCACTTTTTCCACATTTTGTTATGTTACAGCCTTCTGGATTAAATTCATTTTTTTCCTCAGTATTCTACACACAACACCCCATAATGACAATGTGAAAAAAGTTTACTTGAGGTTTCTGCAAATTTATTAAAAATAAAAAAATTGAGAAAGCACATGTACATAAGTATTCACAGCCTTTGCCATGAAGCTCAAAATTGAGCTCAGGTGCATCCTGTTTCCCCTGATCATCCTTGAGATGTTTCTGCAGCTTAACTGGAGTCCACCTATGGTAAATTCAGTTGATTGGACATGATTTGGAAAGGCACACACCTGTCTATATAAGGTCCCACAGTTGACAGTTCATGTCAGAGCACAAACCAAGCATGAAGTCAAAGGAATTGTCTGTAGACCTCCGAGACAGGATTGTTTCGAGGCACAAATCTGGGGAAGGTTACAGAAAAATTTCTGCTGCTTTGAAGGTCCCAATGAGCACAGTGGCCTCCATCATCCATAAGTGTAAGAAGTTCGAAACCACCAGGACTCTTCCTAGAGCTGGCCGGCCATCTAAACTGAGCGATCGGGGGAGAAGGGCCTTAGTCAGGGAGGTGACCAAGAACCCGATGGTCACTCTGTCAGAGCTCCAGAGGTCCTCTGTGGAGAGAGGAGAACCTTCCAGAAGGACAACCATCTCTGCAGCAATCCACCAATCAGGCCTGTATGGTAGAGTGGCCAGACGGAAGCCACTCCTTAGTAAAAGGCACATAGCAGCCCGCCTGGAGTTTGCCAAAAGGCCCCTGAAGGACTCTCAGACCATGAGAAAGAAAATTCTCTGGTCTGATGAGACAAAGATTGAACTCTTTGGTGTGAATGCCAGGCGTCACGTTTGGAGGAAACCTTGCACCATCCCTACAGTGAAGCATGGTGGTGGCAGCATCATGCTGTGGGGATGTTTTTCAGCGGCAGGAACTGGGAGACTAGTCAGGATAAAGGGAAAGATGACTGCATCAATGTACAGAGATATCCTGGATGAAAACCTGCTCCAGAGCGCTCTTGACCTCAGACTGGGGCGACGGTTCATCTTTCAGCAGGACAACGACCCTAAGCACACAGCCAAGATATCAAAGGAGTGGCTTCAGGACAACTCTGTGAATGTTCTTGAGTGTCCCAGCCAGTGCCCAGACTTGAATCCGATTGAACATCTCTGGAGAGATCTTAAAATTACTGTGCACCGATGTTTCCCATCCAACCTGATGGAACTTAAGAGGTGCTGCAAAGAAGAATGGGCGAAACTGGCCAAGGATAGGTGTGCCAAGCTTGTGGCATCATATTCAAAAAGACTTCAGGCTGTAATTGCTGCCAAAGGTGCATCGACAAAGTATTGAGCAAAGGCTGTGAATACTTATGTACATGGGATTTCTCAGTTTTTTTATTTTTAATAAATTTGCAAAGACCTCAAGTAAACGTTTTTCACATTGTCATTATGGGGTGTTTGTGTGTAGAATTCTGAGGAAAAAAATGAATTTAATTCATTGTGGAATAAGGCTGTAACATAGCAAAATGTGGAAAAAGTGATGCGCTGTGAATACTTTCCAGATGCACTGTACTTTTGAGCCCCTGAAATGAAGGGATTATGTTAAAAAAGTGCTTTAGTTGCCTCACATTTTTATGCAATCGTTTTGTTCACCCCACTGAATTAAAGCTGAAAGTCTGCACTTCAACTGCATCCGAGTTGTTTCATTTAAAATTCCTTGTGGTAATGTACAGAACCAAAATTAGAAAAAAAGATGTCTCTGTCCAAATATTTTATGGACCTAACTGTATGTTAAAGAAAGTCCTTTGGATATTAATAAATCTAACATATGTCTAACCTTATATGTTAAATGAGTAACATGCTGTTTATGTTCAAAAAGAATGCACAAGAGTGTTTTGGGTCACACTGATTACACTGGTCAACAAGCATCTTGCTACTGGGATTCTTTCACCTATACTTTAATGAATTCCACTTGCTGACTCCAAATTTGAAAACCATTTTTGTTTAGAACGTCCAGTTTTTAGTTACGATGTTCTAGGCTTGGACAACTAGGGTGACTGGACTGCAAAGTCAGATAACCATTTTGATAAATTCCAGTACTTTCACTAGCGATGCCATTGAGATAAACAAATTCACCACATGTTACTAACAGCTGTGAGTTGTTTACCTTATCATTATTAAATTTTATTTAAAAATTATTACTTTGTAATTAGCAGAAAATATATTTGTTACTGATTACCAAGTCTTATATGACTTTAAAGAATAATAACACAACTCGGACATGACGCTGCAGTAAGTAGTCGGTTTTACTGTTTCCTTAACATAACATTGCATTTCATTAGATTCACCATTACTTTGAAAATTGTTGTTAAAAGGTGTTTTTGACGATTTGTTTACTGTGGACTTTTTAAACTAGTTTCCAGGCATAAGCAGAATAAGTTGTATTAACCACCCTAACAATTTTTATTATGTCTGCGGACAATTTACTCCACAAGACCAGCAAAAGAATATTTCTGCCAGACTTAAAACTGCATACAAGTATTACTTTGGCTGTAAACTTGGTGACCAAGATAGAACATGGACACGACGTGTGCTACATTAGTTGCTATTCGGATTTAACAAAGGGCTGAATGGCAATCGAAAGAAAATGCCGTTTGCTGTACCCATGGTGTGATGGGAACCAACAAACCATCATTCAAATTGTTATTTTTGTATGACAAATATTGTTGGTTTGGGGAAAGATTTCACCAAGATACAAAGGTGATGGAAAACCGTTCAGGGAAAATTTACTCCAGACATGATGAGTAACTACTGTTGGTTCTTGCAAAAAGAGACAGATGTGCAGTACAAGCACAAAGCAAATGCTTTAAACATTTTTGAGCACGCTAACCTCACTTTTATATTGAAGTAAACTGACATAAACATGTTTTAACGTTTCTCTGGTACAATTTTGGTGCAACACAGTTCAAACTTAAGATATTCTGTTGATATATTATATTGATATTCAAAAGTATCAAAACGTCAAAGATGTGCATCTCAAAAACCTGATGTGCTAGCTTAATTCCAATTTCATATATATTCCCAGTAGCAAAAAAAAAAAAAAACAAACTTCTGTACGCACATGCAGAATAATGTATGTGATATATATATATATATATATATATATGTATAAATAGATAAATGTATATGTGTATTAAAAATTTCAGTCGTGATTAATGGCAGACAATCACAACAATCACATTGTTATACGCAAGATTCAATAATGAACCCAAAAATAGTGCATTGTGTGTATTTGGTTTGCAAACACTTTAAACAAATAAGGTGCTTTTTAACAGCAGTATTCCCTGTATATAGTAGCAGTTAAAATATTTCTTGTAAATCTCAACTTAAAGATTAGTGTAATCAAATCAAATATCAAACCAAAGCTATTTGCCACTGCCAGGGCATTAACGTTTTATCTAGTTTGTTACAGAGAAACAAGTTACCCTCAGAGTCCAGAGCCACGATCATAACATAATAACAGGCACCTTCCGAGCAACAGCAAGTTAACATTTCTAAATTTGTTTTCTTTTTTATTTGAACAGATACCAGCAGAAACATTTTCTTTTTATCAGGAAGCAGCATAAACAGTCTGTAAAGTAGCAACTCTTTGAGGACTAATATTTTTTCCAAGAAACTGAAAAACACACAAAGTAATGGTTTCACAAATATATCAACATAAAACGTCTGTTACTGCCTGTTGTGCCTGCTGTCGGCACCTGTTTGCAGTTTGTGGATTATTATTATCATCCACTGATTATTTTTCTTTGAGCATTCACTTTGGTATCTCTCCAAATGCCATTTTAGAAGCTGTTTGCTCTTTGCTACTCATGCACATGCAGGGAATCGAGGTCAAATCAACAAAACTACAGTAACTTTCCTTCTCGAAAAGCGCTGTAACAAGAAGATCACTGATCACTAGCAAGACTAAGGCTTTCAAAATAATAATAACAAAAACTGTGTTAATGCACAATAAAATAATTGTCGCCATTAATTAATTAATGCGTTAACACGATAATAATGTGTTAACTTGCCCAGCCCTAATTATATACATACATTTACATACGTACATACATATTGTCACCCACATGTGCATGGGAGGCAGCTAAAGGGCTTGAATAAGGGCAATTCCGAATCGGACCAGGATGTGGCAGAGTGCACTGACTCTTTTTCTCCCTTTCCTGCAGACCATTTACGGGAGATTCCACCTGGCCCTCTTGACGTCACTTCCGGGTCCGAGCCTATGAAGGAACACTTTGCTGGCTCCAGCCTCTGTGATGTCACGTCCGGACTCAAGCCTATGGCTGAAGACCCTTGTGAGCCTGACCCCTTTGACCTCACTTCCTGTCTTCCCCTTTAAAAGCCTCCACATTTTCCCTATTCCCTCAGTTCTGTTTTGGACTCGTTTTGTTAACATCAGTGCTGTTTATATTTTGAAACTTTGCAGCCAGGATACCAAATATACGGGTGGCTGCCCCAAACCTTGTTATGACTCAGAGCGGAGTTTCTGACAATATATATATATATATATATATATATACACACATACTGTATAAAAGGAAAAGCCCTCAGTTACTCATCACTAATTCTCCCACTTTCCATATAGGTGGGAAGCTGAAATTCCGCATGTTCATTCCTTGCAACACCCAAGGGGGGGGAGCGGGTGTACCCCCTAAACTGTATATATAGATAGGGGAAACCCCTTCTCGCTATTTCTGTGACTTCCAATATACGTAGGAAGCCCAAATTATCCATACTCATCCTTTACACTGTACTTACAAACATTAAGTATATTTCATTTTGCGCTGTGCTCCGTAACAAACTTTCAAAAATTACATCTTCTTTTTGGCAGTTCTCACCATTATGCCGTAAGGAACTTTCGGAACTGACCTCTCCTTTTGGCGGTTTCATTCCTTATTTCCATTAACACACGACTTATTTCACGGCAGAGACACACAAGGGCCGCCCCCGGTCCCCCTTCCTTTTGCAGCACGGCCTTTGTCCACGCACCTACCATGTGGTTGGATATATATATATACACATATATATACACATACATACATACATTCATACACACATATATATATATATACTGTATATACAGTGCATCCGGAAAGTATTCACAGCGCATCAATTTTTCCACATTTTGTTGTTACAGCCTTATTCCAAAATGGATTAAATTCATTTTTTTCCTCATTATTCTACACAGAACACCCCATAATGACAACGTGAAAAAAGTTTACTTGAGGTTTTTGCAAATTTATTAAAAATAAAAAAATTGAGAAAGCACATGTACATAAGTATTCACAGCCTTTGCCATGAAGCTCAAAATTGAGCTCAGGTGCATCCTGTTTCACCTGATCATCCTTGAGATGTTTCTGCAGCTTAACTGGAGTCCACCTATGCTAAATTCAATTGATTGGACATGATTTGGAAAGGCACACACCTGTCTATATAAGGTCCCACAGTTGACAGTTCATGTCAGAGCACAAACCAAGCATGAAGTCAAAGGAATTGTCTGTAGACCTCCGAGACCGGATTGTCTCGAGGCACAAATCTGGGGAAGGTTACAGAAAAATGTCTGCTGCTTTGAAGGTCCCAATGAGCACAGTGGCCTCCATCATCCGTAAGTGGAAGAAGTTCGAAACCACCAGGACTCTTCCTAGAGCTGGCCGGCCATCTAAACTGAGCGATCGGGGGAGAAGGGCCTTAGTCAGGGCCCGATGGTCACTCCGTCAGAGCTCCAGAGGTCCTCTGTGAAGAGAGGAGAACCTTCCAGAAGGACAACCATCTCTGTAGCAATCCACCAATCAGGCCTGTATGGTAGAGTGGCCAGACGGAAGCCACTCCTTAGTAAAAGGCACATGGCAGCCCGCCTGGAGTTTGCCAAAAGGCACCTGAAGGACTCTCAGACCATGAAAAAGAAAATTCTCTGGTCTGATGAGACAAAGATTGAACTCCTTGGTGTGAATGCCAGGCGTCACGTTTGGAGGAAACCAGGCACCGCTCATCACCAGGCCAATACCATCCCTACAGTGAAGCATGGTGGTGGCAGCATCATGCTGTGGGGATGTTTTTCAGCGGCAGGGACTAGGAGACTAGTCCGGATAAAGGGAAAGATGACTGCAGCAATGTACAGAGACATCCTGGATGAAAACCTGCTCCAGAGCGCTCTTGACCTCAAACTGGGGCGACGGTTCATCTTTCAGCAGGACAACGACCCTAAGCACACAGCCAAGATATCAAAGGAGTGGCTTCAGGACAACTCTGTGAATGTCCTTGAGTGGCCCAGCCAGAGCCCAGACTTGAATCCGATTGAACATCTCTGGAGAGATCTTAAAATGGCTGTGCACCGACGCTTCCCATCCAACCTGATGGAGCTTGAGAGGTGCTGCAAAGAGGAATGGGTGAAACTGGCGAAGGATAGGTGTGCCAAGATAGTGGCATCATATTCAAAAAGACTTGAGGCTGTAATTGCTGCCAAAGGTGCATCGACAAAGTATTGAGCAAAGGCTGGGAATACTTATGTACATGGGATTTCTCAGTTTTTTTATTTTTAATAAATTTGCAAAAACCTCAAGTAAACTTTTTTCACGTTGTCTTTATGGGGTGTTGTGTGTAGAATTCTGAGGAAAAAAATGAATTTAATCCATTTTGGAATAAGGCTGTAACATAACAAAATGTGGAAAAAGTGATGCGCTGTGAATACTTTCCGGATGCACTATAATTGGACAATTGACTCAAAGGCTAATTCATGGGCAGGTGTGGGCAAGTCCGTCGTTATGTCATTATCAATTAAGCAGATAAAAGGCCTGGAGTTGATTTGAGGTGTGGTGCTTGCATGTGGAAGATTTTGCTGTGAACAGACAACATGCGGTCAAAGGAGCTCACCATGCAGGTGAAAGAAGCCATCCTTAAGCTGCAAAAACAGAAAAAACCCATCTGAGAAATTGCTACAATATTACGAGTGGCAAAATCTACAGTTTGGTACATCCTGAGAAAGAAAGCAAGCACTGGTGAACTCAGCAACGCAAAAAGACCTGGACGTCCATGGAAGACAACAGTGGTGGATGATCACAGAATGAGTTTCCATGGTGAAGAGAAACCCCTTCACAACAGCCAACTAAGTGAACAACACTCTCCAGGGGGTAGGCGTATTGATATCCAAGTCTACCATAAAGAGAAGACTGCATGAAAGTAAAATACAGAGGGTGCACTGCAAGGTGCATGCAACTCATAAGCCTCAAGAATAGAAAGGCAAGATTGGACTTTGTTACAGAACATCTAAAAAAGCCAGCACAGTTCTGTAAAAACATTCGTTGGACAGATGAAACCAAGATCAACCTCTACCAGAATGATGGCAAGAAAAAAGTATGGAGAAGGCGTGGAACAGCTTATTATCCAAAGCATACCACATCATCTGTAAAACACGGTGGAGGCAGTGTGATGGCTTGGGCATGCATGGCTGCCAGTGGCACTGAGACACTAGTGTTTATTGATGATGTGACACAGGACAGAAGCAGCCGAATGAATTCTGAAGTGTTCAGAGACATACTGTCTGCTCAAATCCAGCTAAGAGCAGTCAAATTGATTGAGCGGCGTTTCATGATACAGATCGACAATGACCCAAAACATACAGCCAAAGCAACCCAGGAGTTTATTAAAGCAAAGAAGTGGAAAATTCTTGAATGGCCAAGTCAGTCACCTGATCTTAACCCAATTGAGCATGCATTTCACTTGTTGAAGACTAAACTTCAGACAGAAAGGCCCACAAACAAACAGCAACTGAAAGCCGCTGCAGTAAAGGCCTGGCAGAGCATTAAAATGGAGGAAACCCAGCATCTGGTGATGTCCATGAGTTTAAGACTTCAGGCTGTCATTGCCAGCAAATGGTTTTCAACAAAGTATTAGAAATGAACATTTTATTTCCAGTTATTTAATTTGTCCAATTACTTTTGAGCCCCTGAAATGAAGGGATTGTGTTAAAAAAATGCTTTAGTTGCCTCACATTTTTATGCAATCGTTTTGTTCACCCCACTGAATTAAAGCTGAAAGTCTACACTTCAACTACATCTGAGTTGTTTCATTTAAAATTCATTGTGGTAATGTACAGAACCAAAATTAGAAAAAAGTTGTCTCTGTCCAAATATTTATGGACCTAACTGTAGCAATGTCAATTACAACTTGTTAAGAAATGGTATTTTGACATGCAGCAGCTTCTATGTTTTCTAGTATATTAATAATAAGTTGGAAACAACATCTTACTCTGTTATATCTGTTAAATCTAAAACTATGAGGGAGAGTAATATAATTAATCTATTCTATAGTTATTTAATGTCAATTGAAGTTTGTTCATCAAAGTCTTAGGTGGTGCAAAGTGTCAGTGATTGATTGTGAAGCTTTTGATGCATTCTTTACAGAAAATAAACTAATGTAATGCAGACCTCTAGAATCAAGTTAGTTGTACTTCCTCCAATTCAGCACAATTTACAGAACTGCTTTAATAAATAAATGTACTTGAAATCTGTAGAATAATTTCTTAACCAGGAGCACCTGTAGTTGGACAATTTGATACTGCTTACTCAGCAGAATTCTTGACATAATTATCTGCTCAATAGATTCTGTAATTTTTACAAATTCTTTAAAAGCTGCAGTAGTGAATCCTCTGATAAATAAACAACTTTGACTATTCTGTTTTGTATAATTTTAGACCTATCTTGATTGGACTGTTTTTGAGTAAAATTCTAGAAAAGTGTTTTGTTTTTTTTAACTATTAATTGATTGTTTGAATAAAAAATTCTAAATAGATACCTAATCATACCACAGAAACTACTTGTCAAAGTAGTTAATGGCTTAATGCTGATTGTAACAACTTTTCAGTCCTTGTACTGTTAGATTTGTGCGCTGCATTTGATGCTATGGATTGTGTTATTTCATTAACTACCTGGGGCTGGCATTTCTTGTAGCATGTTAAGTCAGCTTGAATCATACATAACAGGAAGGAAGTCCTTTGTAAATATTAGTGACTTCCAATCAGAAATGCATGATATTACATTTATTCATCCTTTGAGATCTGTTCTAGGTCTTTTATTAATCTCACTATATATGTTTTCTTTTAGAACAGATCATTTCTAAATATAAGGTTAATTACCATAGCTATGAAGGTGAAACTCGGCAATACATATTGATCATGCTGGTTGACCCTGAGGCTGTCATCAAATAATTCACTATCTTGCTAGCATTCCGAAATAGATGAGCAATAATTTTCTTGAATGAAAAAGCAGACAATTTTCATTATTGACACTAGTTGGGATCATGTAAATTTTGTTGATGATCAAGTGCCATCAAAGTAAACTGTGATTTAACAATTTGTCTTTTCAATTTTTTTTTAATTAGTACAAATCTAGTGATGCTATATTAATGTACTTACAACTGATGAAGAAGAGATTATTTATTAATACTGAAAATAACATAAATAGATCAAGTAAATAATCTGGAACATAAATTCACACTGGGGATGATCACAGGTTGAACTCAGGTGTGCACCTTCTAATTTGTGACCAACTCATCTTTTCTCCTGCACATTAATCTCACCAATAGGTAATAAATAGAATTTCTTAACATTTTAGGGGGTGTTATTGAAATTGAAACTCTTTCAAAAAATCATATGTTTATGAAATTTGAACTACAGTTATTTGTAGACTCTCCACAACAAATAACTAACAAAAGAACATCAATTTATTCCATTTTTACATCCCTTGAAATAGAATCTCCTGTCTATAAAATCTGTTCAGTCACCAGAGTCTTTCTGGGCTATATTTTTAACTGATAACATTGTACAGTGCTGTTAGTCTACATACGCAATTCATTCCATTCTATTATGATATTTTTAAATATGACACACTGTTATAAAAATATTTAATAAACAAAAATGTGATATTTGTGCTTTTGATGAAGTAACTAAAAAAATGTTGAAATGCTCCCAACTTTCCACACAATAACTTAAATTATCGAATGCACCTCAATGTTATGCCATGTGTGCATCTTCTAACTTGTTTATCTTTGGCTTCCCTTTCCTGAACACCTCCAAGATGGCCTAAGTACTATGCAGTCATATTTAATACTAAATGAATGGAGAATATCTACCAATGATAAGACCTGCAGTACTGTATTATCATATGCAGACATTAATATCTCTGGAATTCTCAGATGGGGCTGGCTAGTCATTTGGGTTTGGAACCCCAATAGAGATTTATGTTTTACTAGTATTCATGCCAGCTGGAGGTTATATTTTACTTTCATCCCTAACCATCTGACCATAGCTTGCTGTATATCTGTCATTCTAGACAATTTTTAATGTATGAAAACACCAAATGCCTTACCAAATGTATTCTTGTTTTATTTGGTTGCCCTAAAGACAAAACTGATATATTAAATAATAAATCACACATTCTGTGTATCATCATATATTGTACAATGACAGTATGGAAGATTTACTACTTATTTTTCATTTTGAAATAATGTTTACACACATTTTTTTGCCTTAATTTCAATATATCATTTTAAATTAAGTAGCCAATGATACTACTTATTAATGTTTCAAAATGAAGTAGATTGATCACCGTATGATTTTAACACAAATGTTGGAGCATCTTAAAGCATGATTACCTATTTCCAAAGTCCTTTTCAACAGCTTCACTGTTATTGTCTGCTTTCTAAGACTATTAGGGAGTATTTTTGTCATGGATGGTGAAAAGGTTTAGATTCACACACAATTTTTCATTTTAAAAAATATAACAGTTTCAAAGCTGCAGCAATCTAATATTAATACAGACAATAGGACATAGCTACAGTTAACACAGAATGTCTTTGGTAGCTGCTAGGCAAAAGAAATTGAATCTTTTAGCTAAAAGCTGTTTTTCCTGCAGTAAAATAGTTTGTATTCTTCCGCTATCTTTAAATTTAAACTATGTCATAATGATAAAATACTGAGATGTGACATTTAGCAGAAAAATAAAATTCGATCATATTAGTTATTTGTTGTCTATATTTCATCACCCATCTGTGTGTTGTTCATGCAATGTTTGATCTCATTTGTACTCAAGCAATTCTTGAAGACCCTGTTTAGTCCTATTTAGCTGATTGGTGATTTTAGTCTTGCCACACAGTGGACTGATTCCTTGTCTGTGGTTGATTCCTGGCATTTCATATTTTCTCATTTTCAATGTGTTTCCTCAATACGAATCCTCTAAAACTTGTTAATAATAATTGACTGAAAATGGGTATGCTGTTGTTGTATTCATTTTTGAGCCTTGTAATGGACTTGCATCCCACCTAAGAATAGTTCATTGTTTGAGACCATTATGTAAGGATATGTCACTTTTCATGGGGTCTTTGTAAATACAGTACATGAAAATATGTTGAGCACATAGATAAAAGTACATATTGTTTGTGGCTGCTTTATTCATTCTGTTGGAATTTTTGTTTTTCCCTATGGTGACTGTTTTCTGTTAGTCAAATACTTTTATGAACATAACCTATAAAAAAAGGGGAACAATATTACTGTTGAAATTGGTTGCTGTCTTAGTGCACTGTGCATGTTTTATCTTGTTCATGTGGTTGTACTCTGCAGTTCAGATACTTATATATAAATCAAACAACATTTAAATTTTAATTTAAATTTATAAATTTGATCTGTGCATTGCTCTGTGTACAGCTTATACAACTTTGTTACTCTATTGTTCAAGTAAGTATGCCTATATTGTAATGACTTCCAGTCTGCATTGGGTTGTAGCTTTTAGAATATATTTATTCTGTCCTTTAACTGGCTAATAAAGAATGAAAAAAGTCATACTTCTGAAAAAGAGAGACATATTTGAATATATTGTCTTACAGTTATGGGAGTGAAATTATGACTTTTCCTTTGCTTCCTGAATTCATTGATAAAAGATCATGATTAATTTGAACATTTCTCTTTTATCAATAAGTGTTTAACACTTCTAGTTTTTTGTGCATGGTGTTGAATTTTGAGGGTATATAGTTTCCATTTTTAAGATAGATATGCACTCCAAATCAAATATTTCTGTTTCTATTTTTTGTTCTTTTTAATGCAGTCTTAAGAGAAAATATGGGGTCATCAACCTGCCATTCTAGTCTAAAGGCTGATTTTTTTGTTTGTTGGAGTAACGGCTGAGGATATTCAATGAACCTATGCTCAAACACTCTGGTATAGTATATACTTTTACACAAATGCTGATAAGATTAAGACTATAGTTTTCACATTCCATCTTATTCCCATTTTTATGTAGTGTTGTTGTGATTCTTGTCTTCCACTGATCTGGCACTCATAAACCCCACCAAAAACTACTTTATTAAGAGAGTAATATCCATTGCTTTCCACCGTACTCAACAAGTTCAGATGAAATATTATATTCCTAATCTTCATGTTGTTGATTTCCTTTTCCACCCCTTCTTTATTTATATCTCCCACCACTCTCTTCCTTTATCTTTCCTCTTCCTCCTCCTACTCCTAAATTCCAAAACATCCTGTAATTTACATTGTGTTTCTCTTGTATACCTCATCCAAATGTTTCCATGCAGTCTGCTTTGCTGCTTTCTCTGTCATCCTGGATTACTCTCTGGCCTGTACATATTAGATTCTATGCTCTTCTTTTCTTTTTTTTTTATTTTTATTAAATCTGCAAAAATCCCAAGTAAACTTTTTTCACATTGTCATTATGGGGTGTTGTGTGTAGAATTCTGAGGAAAAAAATGAATTTAATCCATTTTGGAATAAGGCTGTAACATAACAAAATGTGGAAAAAGTGATGCGCTATGAATACTTTCCGGATGCACTGTATTATGAAAGTAATCAATAAAATATTTCTAATTTTACTTTGCCTTCAATTATATATTATATGTCCTTATAGCAGTTGCAGCTTTTATTTGTACTTAAAACATTTTGTTTGCTGCTTCAGTACCATTTGAATTTTAATAAATAAAGAAAACCATGACTTACAAGCAAGAAAAACATCCTTATCAGCTTTAGCAGCATCTTTATTCATGGGATATATTATGTATATAATAAACTCAATCTAGGTTACAACACAGTAACACAAGTAGGTTATAATATAGTATCTGTAATATCATATTATACCTCATCAAAGCTACATAGCCAAAATGTGGTGTCTCTAGCCTTCTTTTATTTTTTCAATGTGAGAATAACTTCTATTTATTTATTTTCCTTTGGCTGAAGCATACTGACGCATCCATTCACTAACTCCAATTTGAAAGCATTTGTTTTTTGTGAAAATAGCATAAATACATACTTCAACCTGGAATAAAACAGATAATGAAATGTTTTTAAGTAGGGTCATTATTGCTAATACAAGAAACATAAATCTTTATTAGTAGGTTCAAAGATGAATTTATGGATGATTATAAATTAAAGATGTAGTGAAATTAATATGGCAATAATCAAAGTATGGATTACCAGATTTCTGATTTTCCTGCAAAATAATTACACTTTTCCTGAGAAGTAAACCATGTAAATTAATTATTTCAGATTCCATGTTCTGCTTGCTCTGGATCTTTTCTCTTCATTATTTTTGAGTTTTGAGTTTTGATTTTTCATCCTACATGTAACTTTTGGGTCTGATGGTGGGTTTGTACTTGTCATGTTACTTCATTGATTTCATTATGCAGACTATACTAGTATGAGTTGTAAAGATCTATTTATTATTGGTAGGAGTATGCACACTTTTTTATATATAGACTTGTTATAACACTTTTCTAGGCCTGTGTTTGTGGCCCCAAAGTATTTATGTATCTCTTTTTTTACCAATAGAACTGTGCATGAAAGTGTGGTTAACCATGCTGCAACTTAAAAGTCAGGATTTTAACTGTATTTCTTAAAACATGTTTTTATTTATTTTTTAATTTTAAGCATAAAAAATGTTGTGGATTATTATGTTCCTGGGAATGTTGTGGGTGTAAATATTTTAGGTGGTTTTTGATGTATGATTGGTTTCTGTGGAACATATGGCTTAAACATGTTAAAAATCTATAGTTTTGAACATATGACAAACACATTAAAACTTTGGTACTGACATAACGTTTATTAAGCAGTGAGCCAATGTGTCAAAATGGTTGAACATCTCCATTAGTAATTCATGATAATTATTACTGCAAAATATAAACAGTATAATCCAATTTCAGCATTAAAAAGGAATGTTAGTCTATGGAGTCTGTAGGTTTTTTTGTGAGGTTTGAGCACTATAAGTACTAAATTTTACATGCAGTTTGCTTTTGCATTGTGCATTTCTCCTACAGGTGGCATCCAAGTACCACTTTTCGATGTTAAACTATTCTTGATCATAACGAGGAAAAAAAATATGTTATCTACCTCCAGCCACTCTTCATTGCAGCTGGTCATCTATGCAAATCTTGGTTATTAGGTTCTTTTCTGTTGTATACACTAACAACACATTTTCAATTTTGAGTTTTAAGTCCAGTTGTATGTTTCCAGATTTAATTCAATTGTAGATACAATATTATTTTTTTCACATCAGGGGGTAATGTCCATGTAAGATTAATTTTGTATAGAATGTATCTTGTGACAAACCGCTCTTATTATGAATATTTTTCAAACCTTATTGATTTTTTTTTTTGCATTTTGGTACAAAGGTGAAAAATGTTGACCACTTGTATAAGTTAAGCTCCTTTAGTGAGTTTGGTTTCTGTTCTCTAACAGTAAAGTGTTACCCTAAAAATAGCATTTTGATCATTACTAGGCATCAGAAATTGATTTAGATTCGTAAGCATGTATGTTACTTTCTATTAATTTAGCCTTTAATAGTTTTGATACTATTTTTTCTCTGCAGCCTCTTAACATTTCTTTTTTTGAATATCTGCACTGTTCATTTCAAGCCATGTAGAAAAAATACAACAAAGTTGTATTTTTATCTTTTCTTCTTTCTCTTCAAACTCTACATTCACATACACTTGCTTGTGTGTTTTGTATCATTTTCTTGCTCCTTTATGTTATGGATAGATAGCCTACCATTGCATCAGAGGTTCCTCTGCTACAAAGTTGAAATCTTAGTCCTTTCAGTTAAGGCTAATTGTCAAAGTACTAATTCAACAAATATCTCCAAAATGAGACAGTTCTTCTACAGTGCTTGACCACCGGTATGAATGTTCTTAAGTGTAATCAAGTGTGAGTTTTTCCAAAGACCTAATAGAGCATGTCAAACAGAAAGTTACTCTTTTTGACTTGTTTGGCATTAGAACATACATTGATAAATTTACATTGAGGATCATCCAAGCGAATTTTTGCATATATGAGGAGCGCACTAATAGACAAAAATGAAATCACACAAAAGTAGTGATTGTTGACCAGTTTATAAAGCAACAAACAGAATTGCTATTTTATGAAAACAAGAGAACCAATTTCCTCCTCCCCTCAGTATGAAAGAATGCTAGTGTTGCTAGTAATTTAAGTGATTATGAAATCCAGATTAAAGAGATGGGGTTTTAGTTGTCTTTTGAAGTGTTCAACACTGGCCTGGTGAATCTCTAGCGATGAAGTGTTCCAGATTTTTGTTGCATAGAAACAGAAAGCCTCCTCATTAGTTCTTTCATGCTCTTGCAAGCCAGTGTTAAAGGATAGCATGATGATTTGGAATGTTAGGGGACAAGCTCTCCAAAATACCTTACAACAAACTGCTAGGCTGTGAAGAACCTCATATACAATTAAAAGTATTTTAAAATCATCCTAAAGGACGCAGGCAGGCAGTGAGATATGCTTCTGTGTTTTGGACTAATTGTAGTCGAGTCATATGCTTTTTGGTAATCCTGATGAAAGTGAATAGCAATAATCTAGATGGCTAAAGATGAAAGTTTACATTAACTTTTCAGCACCTTGTAGTGATTCACTCACTGTACTGTAAATACACTTTTTTTATTTGAACAATATGACTCTGACTTTGATTTGGTACATCCAGCATGTCTCTGTACATTGCTGCAGTCATCTTTCCCTTTATCCTGATTAGTCTCCCAATCTCTGCCGCTGAAAAACATCCCCACAGCATGATGCTGCCACCACCATGCTTCACTGTAGGGATGGTATTGGCCTGGTGATGAGTGGTGCCTGGTTTTCTCCAAATGTGACGCCTGGCATTCACACCAAATAATTCAATCTTTGTCTCATCAGACCAGAGAATTTTCTTTCTCATGGACTGAGAGTCCTTCAGGTGCCTTTTGGCAAACTCCAGGCGGGCTGCCATGTGCCTTTTACTAAGGAGTGGCTTCCGTCTGGCCACTCTACCATACAGGCCTGATTGGTGGATTGCTGCAGAGATGGTTGTCCTTCTGGAAGGTTCTCCTGACTCCACAGAGGACCTCTGGAGCTCTGACAGAGTGACCATAGAGTTGTTGGTCACCTCCCTGACAAAGGCCCTTCTCCCCCGATCGCTCAGTTTAGATGGCTGGCCAGCTCTAGGAAGAGTCCTGGTGGTTTCGAACTTCTTCCACTTACGGATGATGGAGGCCACTGTGCTCATTGGGACCTTCAATGTAACCTTCCCCAGATTTGTGCCTCGAGACAATCCTGTCTAGGTCTACAGACAATTCCTTTGACTTCATGCTTGGTTTGTGCTCTGACATGAACTGTCAACTGTGGGACCTTATATAGACAGGTGTGTGCCTTTCCAAATCATGTCCAATCAACTGAATTTATCTCAGGTGGACTCCAATTAAGCTGCAGAAACATCTCAAGAATGATCAGGGGAAACAGGATGCACCTGAGCTCAATTTTGAGCTTCATGGCAAAGGCTGTGAATACTTATGTACATGTGCTTTCTCAATTTTTTTTATTTTAATAAATTTGCAAAAACCTCAACTAAACTTTTTTCACATTGTCATTATGGGGTATTGTGTGTAGAATTCTGAGGAAAAAAAATGAATTTAATCCATTTTGGAATAAGGCTGTAACATAACAAAATGTGGAAAAAGTGATTCGCTGTGAATACTTTCCGGATGCACTGTAAATGCTGCAAAAATTGGCTAAATGACAACTTACATGTATAATAATTTATAGCATCAACCTGCTATTATAATGTGTATTGAGGTGACAAACATTTTAAACTTCAAAAGTGATGAATATGAGTTACACTCTATTTTTGTTCCTTTGGGGCAAATGCTGTGCATTTACACTGATGAACTTTTTTTTCCGTCAGTTTATATAGACTACCTGTTGTCACTTCTCTGAATTAGAAACCAAAGCACAGTAAAAACACAGGCATGATTCTCTTTCTGCATGCCCTACAGCCTATCAGTAGCCTAATGATCTGACACAACATAGCTTGTATGTTGCTGCTAGAATATTATGCAGATGGTCATATACGAAAGATATCAAATGTTTAGGAATTGGTCAGATTTTTTTTTTTTGCCCAGGATGATGACTGGTGTATGAGCTGATTTAGACTTTGAAAAGTTATTCTTTTGGAACAATGTGCTGAGTTGGCTGTGTCATTGGAAATAAGAACTGCATTAATCGGTCTATACCTGTTCATATTCAGAAAAAAGATGTTTGTCTGCCAACAGCAATATCTCAGCTTAGCTTCAGCTCTATCATTCCTGCTATGCTGGAAGCCATAAACTGACTGATGAGGTGCTGCGTAAATTTTCTGTATGATTTGGTTATACATGCCAACATAAAAAAGAATTTGCAGCAATGTCTAGTTTTTCTAACAAAGTCATGGCGTTCATTTTAACAAAGTTGTAAATAAGGGCATCTAAAGAATGATACTGCTTTTGTTAAACATAAGCAGTTACATTACTTTAATGCACAGTCACATTTAATGCCAAGATGAGACTGACGAATGTTTTGGACTAGGTCAATGCATAATTTGTTTTGAGGGAAGGTAGCATTGAAAGATGACTTGCTGAAGGTGCTATATGTGATGGCTCTCTGACTTTGTATTAGGGCAGTAGAGTGTTGTACCGTGTTAGCCGTACATTGATACAGGAGAAAATAGGGTGACATGACACCTTTTATTAGCTAACTAAACAGATTACAAATGTAAGCTTTCGAGGCAGCTAAAGCCCCTTCATTAGGAAAGGTGTAACAAAGAAACTGAAAAATACTCTAGCTTATATTGGGACAACAAAGTGATTTTTTTCTTTCATCTTAACAACCTTTTTGTTCAAATGTTAGCTAGAAAGATTACAATATGCAAGTTTTCGAGGCAACTCAGGCAACTCTTGCCTGAAGAAGGGGCCTGAGTTGCCTCGAAAGCTTGCATATTGTAATCTTTCTAGTTAGCCAATAAAAGGTGTCATTTTGCTTGGCTTTTCTCTACATTCATAATGGCTAAACACGGTACAACACCCTAGTACTTCAAATGTTAGCAAATTTAATAAACCTTAGATGACTTAACCCTGAAAGAAGAGAACAATGAACTAATAAAATGTAGAGATAAGATAAACATCACTAGAAAAAGTCCTGTAAAGTTTTTTTTGAAGTGCATTGTCTGTAACATAGGCCACTGATGTCGTCAGCTTGTCAATCAGTCTGTTAGTCCACATATCTGGTCATAAAACTCTTGTCTCTATTTAGACCATTTTGTAGTGTGTTGAATTTAAGTATAAGTTTGTATTCACATTCTCTCTGCTCCTGTTGGGTCTTGAAATTACCGATAAGCAGAGTGACCCTCAGATCCTTTATGCTGTGGCTATTACTGTTAAAGTGTGCTGCCACCGGAAGATCAATACTGTTCTGATTAATATGAAATCTATGTGAGTTCATTCGCTGGCACAGTGTCTGACAAGTTTCCCCTACTATCTATCTATCTATCTATCTATCTATCTATCTATCTATCTATCTATCTATCTATCTATCTATCTATCTATCTATCTATCTATCTATCTATCTATCTATCTATCTATCTATCTATCTATCTACAAACAGTCCAGTGTTGGGGCACCTTATGCACATGATTAGGTAGACCACATTAGCAGATTTGCATGTGAACGGACCCTTAATTTTATGCTCCTGCTGGCAATGTGGTATAATTACCTGATCTGTCGTGTAGATATGTGCACAGGTACCACACCAGTTCTGTAGGCAGGGAGATGTGCCATTTGCTGCCGAGCCACATATAGAGCTTCGGACAATTAGTTGTTTGCATCAGGGCAAATAGCCATTGAATGGTCATTTTCCTTCCAGCATTTGCCTGTAAAACTTACAACGAAATCTGCTGTTATATTATTCATTGTTCCCTATCACTGTGAGTGACTGTAACATCTACATTTATATATGTCATCGTGCACAAATTTTATTTTATTCATGTCTTTGTTCTTTTTTCCCTGTTTGTTTCTTAATCCAGTTCAGAACTGTGAATATCAAATGTTTTTTATTGTTTGGTTAATGTTTGATATTAGCTTGTATCCTGTGTTGCTATTGTCATCTTTGCTTTAATTCCTATTGTATTCCTATAAATATTTGTATAGTGCTTTGAGCATGGAAAAGGTGCTATATACTGTAAATCTAATTTATTATTGCTGTAACACAATGCCATGTTATCAAGTCTGATTACTTTTTTTTTATTATTTTATTTGAAGAAAATAGCATTATATACATTCAAGTCAAATTTAATACAGAATTCAACCCCCACCCAAGAGAATAGAAAAGAACCAATAGCATGGGGAAAATAAAAATAAAAAAAAAAAACAAAGAAAGGAGAGTTTTCTTTTCTCTATATAAATGCTTATTCTAAAATTTTATTTATTAGATCTTGCCATATTGTAAAAATGTTTTAAATTCAAATAGTATAGAACATTAGTTGCCCACTGACTTAAAACAGGGTGGGTTGGGATACTTCCAGTTGAGCAAGATAAGTCTATGTGCTAGTAGTGCAGTATAGGCAATTACAATCAATTTGTCCTTCTCCAGTTAATGCCCATCTGGGAGTACACCAAACACAGCTGTTAATGCATTTGGAGTGATTGTGACACCAAGGATGTCTAATCGGAATTCAAAGATTTTTGTCTAAAATTATGTTAATTTGGTGCAATTCCAAGACATGTGGCTCAGTGAGGCTGGAGCTAGGTTACAATGTTCGCAGGTTGCATCTTGCCCTGGATACATTTTGGACAATTTTCAATGAGATATATGTGAACGATAAAAGATTTAAAGTTGAATGAGTGAATGCTTTCAGCATATGGAGATAGAGTGTATTCTATGCATTGCTGCCTTCCGGTCTTTTTCTGAGATTTAAAATGAAAGATCCTTTCCCCACTATCCATCCAGCTATATCCTAACTACAGGGTCACGGGGATCTGCTGGAGCCAATCCCAGCCAACACAGGGCGCAAGGCAGGAAACAAAACCCGGGCAGGGCGCCAACCCAGCACAGTGCGCACACACACACACCCCCACACACCAAGCACACACTAGGGACAATTTAGAATCACCAATGCACCTAACCTGCATGTCTTTGGACTGTGGGAGGAAACTGGAGTACCTGGAGGAAACCCACGCAGACACGGGGAGAACATGCAAACCCCACACAGGGATGACCCAGGAAGCGAACCCGGGTCTTCTAACTGTGAGGCAGCAGCGCTACCCCCTGCGCCACCGTGCCGCCCTTTCCCCACTATACCCTAGGATATTTGAAAGGAAGAGACTTTTGTTGAGATTCTTGAAGACTCATCAGTATTTTGCCTGAAATAGAAATGTGTGAGAGGTGTGGAAAATTGGATAGGTTCCTTTTAGCAAAATATCTGATTTGAAAATAGTAGAAAAATTGTGTTGCTGGAAAGTTAAATTTGAAGCCTTGCAGCAGATTAAAGCAGGTTTGATTACCAACCTGATCAGTCTCTATAGAGTTTGCATGTTCTCTACATATGTATGTGGACTGAGTGTGTGTAACTTAAGATACTGCTTTATAGCTGGATGCTAGAAGTGCATCATTGAGGTTTCTTAATTGCCATAATCTGTTGTTTCTATGTATGTTGTTAAATTATATCCTTCCAGTATATGCTCACAGGGGGTTCCCCAGGTTTTGCATGTTGCGTATTAAGTGAATTATCTGAAATGTTGCTAGGTCAGTATTTAATGTAAACATTATGCTTGTATAAATGCACTATATACATGGAAAAACTGTTCTCTATTTCTGCCATTACTATTGTTAATATAGTTCAAGTAGTAACTTCAGCAGTATTTTAAAAAATAAGCAAAGTAACAATCCCCTGAAAAAAATTCACTTTCAAAGTTTTAGAATTGGTAGTTGACATACTGTATATAATCATCATCAGGAAATACCAAAAAATAAAAATTAAAAATAAAGAAAGAGTATGTGCACACAGTGATCTTACCGTTTGCAATGGAAATCTCAAAAATAAAGAAAGCATTTATGAAATTATTTAAGCAGTTGCTTAAACTTGTTGCAGGTGAAAGTAACAAATGACATTAGAGCACTCTTGTTATTTGATTCTTATAGTTTTTGATTGTACTGGAGACCTTGAATTTTCACATTATCAGGAGAAAATTGAGTTCTGACATAGATAGGAAAATGTATGCATTAAGTTGAACAACATGAATCATATGCAGTTTGTGTTTTTGCACTTGCAAAACACTTTTGGTGAATAATACAAAACTAATAAAATGTGGTTAAAATTAATTTATTCTTGAAAAATTAAAACTAAACAATCAAAAAAGAACAAAAAACTAAAAAATAAAATTAGAAATCACAAAAAAAAAAAACTAAATTAAAACAAAAAATGTCTTACAACTAGAAAATCACTGCTGTGAAGTGGCTAAGAAATAAAAAGGTAGTGAATAAAACTGATCATGTGGGGAATATTTTAAATTAATTAATCCATTAATGGTTCCTTTGGAAGTTTGACTGAGATTAAACAGTTCTATAAGAGGGATTTGGCAAACAGTACTAAATTATTGTAAGGGTACTAGGTTGCAACAGACATTGGGGTATTGGTATAGAAATGTATATAACTGTTTTTTAGCTGGTTCCATCCTGATGTAGACACTCCACAATAGCCCTTAACATACCAAGCCAAAACAAATAGCACATCTTCAGGGACAGATTTTAAATAAACATCAGTCTAGGCCTAAAAGAGATTAGATATTTTGATTCAGCTATGACAGGAAGAGCAGAGGGGCACTGCAGATGACAATGAAAAAGCTAAATCAGTCTCAGCTAACATACACACACTGAGGTGAATTCTCACTTTAATCGTTAATATTTAGAACCATACGCTGAAAATGGTGAAAGATTTTAATTTTGTATTAAATTGTGTTTTTGGTAGAATATCTTCAATGGTAGCCATGATATATGTAGCTTTGAGAAAATGTTTTCTTATTCAGTCAATTAAAGACTTATTTGCCCACATTCAAGACAGAACTTTTTCTTTTCTAAAGTTCACCACACCTATCCATAAAGCAATTAGCTTTTTTGTTTATTATGGCATTATTTATGACCATACTGCAGGAATACTATCATAGTAATTAATAAAGCAGGCAGAATTAAAGTAACTTAACGTAATACATAAGTAATATACTGTACTTAAGGAATCACAAGTTGTTATACACATTGAAATGCATTGAATGTGAACCAGTTATTAAAGACATGTTTGATGAACTTGAAATATTAATGAACCTTGTATAGCAGAGCCAGATAGAGTTCTGTGGCTTTCAGAAACTCAAGATTGTTCGGAATGGGAAAGCCACAGGCTAGCAAAATTTTATAACGTAATCTAATAAATTATCTAATCATCCTAGCTTTATTCAAGAAAGCTAAAAAAAAAAAGCCTTCTGCCTAAATATTTGTCAGGCATCCATCACAGTCTTTTTAAAATAATAAATAAGTAAACAGCTAAAATTTACATCCCTTAAACTAGTTTTAGTACTGGGTAACACTGTTAAGATTTTGGCATAATCCAAAGCACAAACAGTGGAAGACATCCTTCTGCTTTTAATATTGCAAAATCAAATGAATTTGTTCAAGGAAGGCAAATACCGTATAAACCTTTAACAAATGCTCAGTGTAATATGTTTTTTTTTTTTTTTTGCATATTTCCTGATGCCTCGTTAGGTTTTGCTGCAGAAAAAGCCTTTGATTTAAATTGGAATATCTTTTATACCTTGCTACTTAAATTTAGGTTTGGACATAATTTATGTGCTTGAATGATTCTCACCAAGTACAATGTGAATACTCTGAATATGTTGCTTTAGAGAACAGAGCCTTATAGGGCTATTCTCTGTCACTGATGCTGTTTACAATTAGTATTGAAACTTTCATATTCATAAATAAAGCAGATATTTGTAAGATAGAAATGGAGAAAAAAGAGAGAGCATATCTTATCAAGATGACATAATACTTTGTATTACTCGCCTATACCTGTATTCAGTATTACTAAGTGTATTAGGTACATGAAAGGAATGCCATTGAATTTCTAGGTTTAAGAAATTGAATTGAGTATATTATATCCACTGCGTTGGCACCCTGCCCAGGATTGGTTCCCTGCCTTGTGCCCTATGTTGGCTGGGATTGGCTCCAGCAGACCCCCGTGACCCTGTGTTCGGATTCAGCGGGTTGGAAAATGGATGGATGGATATCCACCTGCGGTGGGTTGGCACCCTGCCTGGGATTGGTTCCTGCCTTGTGCCCTGTGGTTGGCTGGGATTGGCTCCAGCAGACCCCCGTGACCCTGTGTTCGGATTCAGCGGGTTGGAAAATGGATGGATATTATATCCAGTCAGTACTCTTCCATTTCATTTTCTCTGTCTCAAACCAGTTTAAATATTTAAGAATTACAAAAAGCTAAAAAAAACAAAAAAAAAACACTTTTTAAATACAGTGTAATGTTTGCAGCCTGTTCAAAATTCTAAACTAGATATTAATAGATGGTCATGTCTTTACCTCACATTAGCTGGGTGAATTAAAATTGTCAGATTGTCATTTTGTTTCCTTCTTCAATGTTCTTCAGGTCTCTAAAAAAAGTTAAAACTAAGTTAGGTTGGCATACAAAGGGAACACAAATTTCAAAATAGTTGGCCTACATACCATTCTACTCTACATGCAGTGTGTCCTACCATTACCTAATTTCAGTTTCTACTACTGGGGTGCAAAAACAATATTCCAAGACTCACATAAACATAAATTAAAACTGCTGGTTTGGGAGGCTATGGAAAGGAAATCTTACACTACTTTTGTCATTTGCTGACTTATTTCATTCCATTCAAAAGTAAAAGTTAACTTACTATAAATGTAAAAGATATAAATTTAAAATTAGAAGAAGCTGGAATTTCCATTGATATAACAGTCCAAGACTAATTTAGAGTTAGGAAAGCATTTAGTAATTCTGTCTTTAAGTAAGTATGCTATACTCTGCAGATGGGTTGGTGATGATGTTAAAGCTGAATTTTACATTAAACATTGAATTTCTTATTATGCGCTTAACTAACTGTGTTACCTGGCTTTGTCCTGAAAATTTAGGAAGACAATAGTCAACAGTTATAGTTTCATTCGTTAATCCGGGGTATCAGACATACTATATAAATAACACATTGCTTTTCTGTATACAGTATTTGTAATTTTGACTTTTTTTTTTTTAAACCAAGGTTTAATATTAGCAGCAGGTAGTGTGGTATAGTTGTTAAGGTTTTGGACCTAGGACTTCAAACCCTGACTATGTGGGTTCAAATTCTGGTACTGACATTGTGTGACCATGAAAAAGTCACATCACCTTCCTTTGCTTCTATTGGCAGGCAAAAGAAATGTTAACCAATTTTATCTCAGGTATTCTAAATTGGCTTGGATAAAGGAGTCAGTCAAAAAATAAGTAATACTTGGTTACTGGAGGTGCTTATTCTTGAACATGGTATATACTGTACAATTGCCCAAGAATTAGACATCCCTGTATTAGATCAATTCCTCCTTTTCTCATGAACTTGCTTTTGTTGATGGTCATTGCATAGCACAATTTTACAGGAAGTGTATTCTTCTGAATTAGAACGGGTTATCAGTAGAAATAATGTGAAATTTGAGTATATACTGTATTATTATTATCATTATTAGATGTTTATGATTTTCATTTTTATGTCGTCTGCTCAAGTATTTATTTTGATGTTTTTCCACCAGTTATATGTGGACCCCTTTAAAGTCTGAAGATGCAAATACAGTATATTTATATAGATTTTCAGAGAGCGTATGGAGCTAGGTTATATCTGTTCAAAGTAAGCAGATGCACATGTACATATAAATTATTTTGGAGGGTGGAGTTGTCCCCTATCAAAGTCTATAGATGCAAATGCATATTACAGTGTAGTTTGTGGGGGACCCATTAATTTTAAATTGATGCTGCTCATGCACGTAATCTAAAAAATATCAGGGTAAGGGTTCAACCATATCAGGGCTTAAGCCATTGAAGCCCCTACCTCTTCTTCAATGCCACTGCCTCAGTCCAGGCTTCTCTTCGACGTGAGGACATCACGTCCACCTCTGCTTCTCTGTTCTTTTTGCTTTTAGTGAAACAACACCTATGATCACAGATCGAATGCTGGTGCCAGGCAATGTAAGTTTATTGCATGTTTGGTAACCATTGAGTTGTATTTTCCTTGAGCTTCGTGAACTGTACCCCTTCTGTTTCAAACCTTCCTGAATACATCAAACATGATTACATCTCTTTTTTCCTGTCCAGGACATCCCCCTTCTTCAGTCGTTCTTCCACCCTATTGGTTAATGGAGCTGTTTTGACCTTTCAATCACAAATAGAAAATTTTAAAATTTTCACCAAATTTCAATGAAACCGCCAAGGACTGAGATTTTGGGGTATTTACTTTTTCTACTGTAGTGGGATGAGTTACTGTACTCTTAATATTGATATATTGAAATGCCCTTTCTTAGTGTATAGTACTGTACATAGATATAGCATCTAGCATTTTAAAATAAGTAGCTAAATGTAAATATACATTAGTAATAGTAAAAAAAAGTTTGGAAAATATAAGGAACTAGTAGTACATGGATTTTTTTTTCTAAATTAGAAAGCTCCTGAACATTTCTGTTAATTTTGATGGTTTCAAATCCTGTTGTAAATCCTGCCACACATAAATACCAAAAAGGAGTGCAGGGCTCAAAATACCATCAGCCAGAATTGCACCCTCACCTTGGTCTGGCTCCACAGAGAAAGCCTCACCCCCTGGCAGCCTAGTTCCAAACAAACAGGCAGGCTTTCTAAGCTGCATAAGTGTGCAAAATGGGGGGCTAATATTTTTAGTAAGCAAAATACAGAATTTCCATTAATGGAGCAGAGGAACCATAAAATCTCTAGTTCTAAGACATAAACACAGCAAAGTTCTTTTATATTCAAAAATTGTTTTAAGGAATTAAGAAAAAATGACCAGAAAAAGGACAGGAACACCAAGACATGACAAAATGAAGCACAAATAGGTTTTGAATAATTAAAATTGGAGCAGGGGTCAAAATCCAGAAAATCCAAATATTAAACAGAATTGATGTAGGAATCAAAAACAGAGCAATACCAAAGCTGCAGTAACCGCTGCCACTTCTCACCTTTTATAAAGCTGGAGTTTTTTTTTTTTTTTGTATCAGTAAGGTGCTGCTGGAGTATGTGAATTTCCCCTTGGGATTAATAAAGTATCCATCTATCTAATCTCCCAGCTGAATCAGTAAGTGGCCCTTCCTCTTTAGGCTATATATAAAAGGGAACAAGGCAGAAGAAACATTAAACTAATACATATTCTTAATATAATATGGAACTGAAAAACAATCAACCAGGAATACCATAAAAATAAAAGTACATTTGCCTGAATATTATGACAAGGAAAAAAAACAAAAATTTTTATAATACGAAAAAAGTTTAAAAACAAGAAAAAAAATAAACAAAAAATAACATTGAGGTAGGGCAACTACCCTGGCTGTGCTATAACAAGTCCAGATCAAAATGAAACTGTACATTTATTTCCAAACAAAATTCCATTATTACAGTATACTTCTTTATAAAACATGTGAATCATGTAATGAAACATTATGACCACATCTTTTACCAAACATTTACCCTTCTTTATTTGGAGAGAAAATAATGGTTTTGGGATGAGGATAATTGGATAAAGAAAAGAAACGTTTGAGTGTGATTTTTTTTATCAAATATTAATGCATGGGCCATTTTTTTCCTGTGAGACCTCCTTCATGGCTCTTGGCAGTGAGGCATACATCTGTTATTATTTTATTAGATACCAGTCAGCCATCCAAAAAGCATTTTGTTTATCCATCCATTTTGTTGATCTGGAGGGTACAAATGCTGATACCACCTCCTCTCTATTGCATTTTTAATGTTATTTTATCAAAACCAGAAATACGAGCTGATGAGATAGTTGACAGATATGTAGCAGGTTCATAGTTTTTTTATGATTAGGCTGAAAATATTCCTGTGTTAAGAAAACAACTGTTTTCTGTGACGTCAGCAATAAGGCAGTTTTCCACAAAAGCAGGCAACATGTCTATCTTTTCTACTAACTCAAATTATGAGACAAGTCAGCAATTTGAGCATATGCCACTGCTGATGGATGCTGTGGCAAACCATCTAAACTCTTAACATTTACTCATGCAACAATAGCTTCAATTTGGAATTGCATTTATCCATATTGATGAGAAAAAAATAAAAGTTGGAGAGAAGTCACAGATGCTCTTGTATTTCTCATAGCAATGATACAAGTTAAAACAATAAACAAATCCTTATAAAAATGGATCCTTGGTACACTCATTCAAGTAGAAAATTAACTGTTTTATTCATTATACCTCAAATGTACAATGAGTTGCATGTGAAACAGACCTATGGACAAGCAGAGTATGAGTGCTGTATTTAATCTTACTGTATACAATATTAATATTGACTGAAATTTGTGCAACTCCTATTGGCATACAATTTACTTCTCTGAAAGCCATCTGGATATTGCAGGACAACCTGCGAGGACATTGGCAATACTCAGTTTCTCTATTTATGAACTTTCTGTAGATTGTGAATTGATGGTGGTCCAGGGTCCTCATTTACAAAGCTTGCATACCCACAAAAAGAGACTCAAAATGGGCGTACACAACTTCCTATGCAAATGTTGAAATTTATAAAAGATCAACTTGACGGGGGAACGTGTATGTTTATGGGAACTCTGACCCATGTGTACGCAACATTTCAGAGAATATGGGAAGTGATCAAGTGATCTACCTTGATCAAGTAGAGAAATGCAGCCAAACTAGCTAAACGTCATCTTGCAATGCAAGATAATACATATCATCAAGCTGTTATTATAATGTGCGTTGACTTGACAAACATAGTATACTGCAGAAGTGATAAATATGATGTACAGACTGTATTTTAGCTCCCTTTTAAGAGTTCCAGTGCTGCATATTTGCACTAAAGAACTTTTTTGGTTATTCATTAGATTATTTCGCCTACTTGTTACTTCTCAGGGAACTGGCCAATAGGTCAGTAATATCTCAGTCAAGTTTCACTCCATCATGCCTGCTGTGTTAGAAGCCATTATCTGACCATTGAGATGCTACATCTAGTGTTCGTATGATATGGGTTGTTGTACCCGGATGGGGGTGGTACCCAGCCGGGATGCCCGAGAAGATCGGAGGAGGGCTTGTGCCTCCTCCAGGACCTCGAGGGGGCGACCGCCCTGGGGGGCCGCGGGTACAGAGCTGGGAAGCTTGACCCTGTAGGGGCCCGTGTCACCGCCAGGGGGACCCCAGTACCTGGGAGGACCCTGGACCACAGCACTTCCGCCACACCAGGAAGTGCTGGGGGGAATTGGACAGGGACACCCGGAGTGCTTCCGGGAGACAGCCGGCACTTCCGCCACACTGGGTCATGTCGGTGGGAGATGCCGGGAACACACCTGGAGCACATCCGGGTGCTTATTTAAAGGGGGCCCGCCTCCCTTCAGAGATGGACTTGAGTCAGGTGGAAGAGGACAAGGTTTCTGGAGGAGAGAAGGAAGCGGTCTGAAGAGACAGAGAGAGAGAGAAGGCATTTTGTTGGCCTCGACTGAGGGGTATTGGGGCTTGTGTGAGTAGTGATGGAGTGTATCATGGAAAACCCTAAATAAACGTGATTGGGGGGTAATTTAAATGTGTCTGCCTGTCTGTGTCTGGGTCATATTCCACAGGGTATACAAACAAAAAACATAACATATTTTTGTCAACACAAAAAGGAAATTTGCAGAAGTGTCCTGTTCTGCTAATGTAATTGGAGCAATTTACAACACTCATATTGCAATAAGGGGCACCAAACAAAAATAAAGCTGCTTTTGCTAATCATAAGCAGTGACGGGCCATTAACACACAAGTCATCAGTGATGCAAAGATAAGACTGACAGATGTTATGACTCAGTGGCTTGGGTCAGCCTATACAATTCATTTATTTTGAGTTAAAATACCTTTGACAGATTTTTATGTATTGTACATAGTGGGCTGGCATATTGGTAAGATAACTGACTGGAGCTCAGCCAAATACCCTTGAATGCAAGTGGCTGTGTCTCAGTGCATCGGGTGGGAGGCTTCTCTACCAGCCAATGAAGTTCTGCAGTATCATTATTGCATAATTGTCAGGCTAATTAGCATGCTCCATATATGGCTGTTGCAGGGCAAGCGTTTGAGGGGCGCTCATGTCTGCACATTTATATAAAGGGTAAATTGCATAGAAATGTGAGTACATTTTTTTTGCTGTGTCTATATGTTCATCCTCAAATCCACACAAAGATTTATAAATTAGGCCCCAGGTCTACATTTAAATCCCTTTCCATCTTTGAGTTTTGACATTATTCCAAAGTCCTCCAAAATCTCTGTCTTTTGCTCCCTGTTGTACTTCAACTGATATCTCTTATGAAGGGTAGAAAAGAAAGTTATAGGATTAGTATGTGTGTTATCTCATTGATTTGAACCACCAGACTTAAATTACCCTCTGTTTTGTCTTGGTAGAGTAATATTTTACTCTACTTTCCCCTATTGTATTATTAATATGTAGCCTTTGTCAGAATGCCTCTAATCTCACAGATTTACCACTGTTTATAAGGGTATTATACTATATAACTTCTCCCCACCTTCCCTTCTACATTCGTAACCCTCAGGCAATTAGGTGTAGTAAAAGATAAGCAGGAGTTAAGTTACAATTTAAACAATGTATTATTGATAATATTCATAAATAATAACAATATGCAAAGTACATTTGAATATTGGCAACCATACAACCTGATAAATGGTGATGTGTAGTTTCAGGCGGCACACAGACTTGTTAGTTACTTAAAATGTCTCTAGTTAAGGCATCATTGGTGATCAGCTTTCTTTAGAACAGGCCGCATGCCTTTCTCAATATGGCTGCCTAGCTGTGCCCTTCATTGTGTTGTTCTTTTCAGTTCATGCATCAGTTTGGTAAGAGAGAGAGAGTGAGGGAGTGAGCAAATTTATATATTTTCTGTCCAACCCCTACAGCCAATAGGGAGTCATGGTACTTAAAGGCTTCTGATACAAGCCAGTTCCAAACAGCCATACTTCAGACCAATGGGGTTATAGAATATCTTCACACCTGCCTTCCAAACCATATGTTAAGGTAAAGCTTGGCAGTTAGGCAGCCTGGCTTTCCTATGGGGGTTGAGAGACTTCAGAGAAACATTTGCCAAACTTGTTTCAGGCACTTCCCCAACTGCTGTCATAAAATTCACTTCCTGACTTAGTTTTGCCTAAGTTACAAATAAAGACATACAAAATATTTATCAACTTGTTGCAAAATTTCACATCACAGCACTTCCACCCTGATAAATCTTTCTATTATAATTAAGCAGTCTTAATTGTTTGCAGAGTCTGTTGCATAACTTATGCTTTGATTTGCAGTATTTGCTCTCCCCGTGTTAAAAGTTGTGCGTGGCCATTGTCCATTACATATTTTCTTTATTTCAAAGACAATCTAAAGAACTTGGGTGCGCTCCTGATGACTTGTATCTGCTCCGGCTTGCTTCGACTGTTTCTTTAGCTTTCTGCAGTCTTTATATGTTATCAGAACTGGTGGGTTCAACATGAGACAAGTCCACACCTTCCACTAACCTAACCCACTGAAATTTAAGTCTGTTGTGAGAATTCTTTTCTTAATCCATACTGATTTTCTGTCTAAATGCTAATTAGACCCCTGTCTCAAACTATCCATTTAAGCATATGCAGCTGTACAATTAACGTTAAAAATTTGAAGGGTAACATACCACAGGTGCCAGTACAACCACTACTGCCCAAGTGAGAGCACATGTGTCACTGCATAACTGTTCACAAACCAACATCTGTGGCCCCTCTTCACACATTTGGGGTTGATTTAGTTGCGTCTTGTGCTTTCTACCCATGGTGTAACCTTTGACTGCCATCAGCCTTTACCAGTATAGGCTGGCATCACCACCATGAGATATCATAGCTATGCAACTCCTCATTCTCCCCTGCAGGCCACCCCTAGAGTTGTTTGCTCACTATATGCATACTCGATATTGTAAACACCTCGGTTCAGAATTGGCCCACTGGTCCTGTACCTGTACCACAGCTGACAATCTCAGCAGGGCTTCCGAATTTTCCCAATAAAACTATACCTAAACATTGGAGCCCATATGACTTTGCAAATGTACCAGCTGCACCTGCTTCACCAGTTTGCTCAGTATACTTTTCTTTAATAATAGTATTAATTATATTAATTATCCCCATTAATTAATACCCAAAATCTACACTTTGAGACCCAAAATAATATTCTTATTTTTGGCATTCCTAACTGGTTTGTACTGTTTCCACCCCTTGGAATATAAATTTGCTGCAGTAATGAACAAACCTTTCCTTTTAAACTATAGCTATTGTGACTAGTCCTATTATTGCATGACTTGTGGACTTATTACTCACTTAAAACCCAGTGTCTTTTTCTTGCTGTCTCTTCAGTTCTTCCTCATGTCTTTGTCTTTGTCTTTAGTCTTTGCTTGTCGTCTTTTCCTAGCTTCTTTATTCATTCCACTATGTAGGCAGGTCTGCAAAATGGAAGGTGACAAATCAGTTTCTGTCCATCTCATCTTCTTGGTTGTCGACCTGGTGCCAACACTCAAACTTTGCTTCTGAGCATTCATTGGAACAGCTTGGCCACTAGTGCCACTCCACTCCAATGTGCTAGTTGTAACCCGATCTCCTGCATGGATTTTACTCTGCTAATTGCCTTCACTATTTATTTATTACCTGCACCAACACAAAGTCTGTAAAACCTTACAATAGAAGTAGCACTATTGCAAAAGATCAGGAAATTGAAACAGAAATAACTATTTTCCCTGTTCTGTCTTCCTGCGCTACCCTTCTATTTTTTTTTTTTTCATTGCCTGTGTGTCCTTTTTTATTTTATGGTAACTTCTACCTAAAAGTGTGGGCTAAAACCTCTCCAGAATCCAAGTGTCAAATCCAGCATCTCTCCTAAAACTGACCTTTGTTATTTACTCAAGACCAGCTCACTTTTCTCCATTTTATTGCATGGAGTTCCATAGGCTGTCTTTTTAAACAAGTGGTCAGTCAAGTTTTCGAATTACTGAAGTGTTTGTGCTTTTTAATTACAGCCGGGCCTAGCAGAGCTGTTAGGACATTCACACCTCTGTGCATTCTTTACCTTGCTGCCTGAGCTTGTAAACCTTCCTGCTGCGCCATCCCCCCATCCTTTGTTCTTTGGCTTGTCCTGTTTCATTCAAACCAACTCCTATACTGGTGCACTTTCTTTCCAACATCAGTCATTTTTGCACTAGAATTTTCAGACCTTTCACACACACTCAAATTTCTTTGATTTCCACACTTTCTTGTTTTACTTCTGCACTTTCTTCACTCAGTATCCTTATGCCATTATCCAGTTCATGCCCTTCAGTCAACAATTGCCATTCAAACTCACCAGCTTATCTGCCTTCTATCTGATTTTTATTTCCCAAATCAAATTTTAATGCAGCACTGGTTACCTTTCCTAACACTGGTGAAATATCTATCGGTGTAGCATGTTCTTTAAAATCCTGGACAGACCTCAGAATCACCTGGGGCCTCATGTATAACACCATGCGTAGAACTCACACTATAACATGGTGTAAGCACAAAAGCGGAAATGTGCATACACACAAAAAAAATCCAGATGCATAAATCTGTGGCGAACACCAACTTCCACGTTCTTCCGCTACATAAATCCTGATCAGTATGAAAAGTAACTCACATGCACGTGCCTGCTGTCCCGCCCCAACTCCTCCCAGAATTACGCCTCTTTGAATATGCAAATCAATATGAATAGGCCTTAAGCTCAGCCTTCTGTGAAAAGACAATAGCAAAAGTATGAGGGAAAATAGAAGAATTTCAGCGAATACCAAGTGGATGCAAAGAAAACATACTATTTGTTAGTTTTAAACAGTGGTATAAACAACAAATGGAAGTGACATAGCGTGTTGTAGAAACTCAAAAGCTCAAGTTCACAAAGTCGCACAGTGCCCGAAATAAAAAGAAGTTGTCACATATCAAAGTCACCATGAAAAGGCGAGTCGTAGGCCCACCGTCCGAGTGTCATATGAAAGCTTATTAGGGTACAGAAAAAAAAAAAAGGCACACTGTGGGGAAAAAAAGCACGAAATATCAACTTTAATTTAAAAATTTCCACTTTAATCATGTAGTTTATTTTGTCATTAAAGTAGAACATCATAAACTTCATCTTATAAATCATTTAATTTACTAGTTTCTCAAATCCCATCGTAATTAGAGTAGCACATTAAATGCTATGTTTTGTATTTGATCTTCTGTGTGCGTGAATCACTACGTGCTTCCGGGCCTTCTCTTCCTCCGACAGGACACAGAATCCATTATATTTGTAATATTACAGCTCTCTGAATAATTAAAATACTGAGAAGTATGCGTGATATCATTTTCATGATGATAGGAGTTAAAAGCATGTTATTATACATGGGAACACGGTGGCGCAGTGATTGTTCTTGTCTCATGCAAAATGCTTGCTGCGCCATGTGCGACCTTCGATGAAATACTTTAATATTACAGAAGTACTGTCTCTTTCAAACGTACTAACCCCCAATTCCTGTCCTTGCTTTTCTTTCTCCAAATGCCCAAGTGCCATACAATCAGCTCTGTAATAGACGTTAAGCCATCTGTACCTTAGAATGCAGATTCTTCAAAACTTTTAAGGAACAGTGAAATATCTTTGTAATGTTTAATTATTCTATCCATCTATCCTTCCAGTGTCATGCCAGCCACAGCAAGAATACAGCACGAGGCAGGAATAATCTGTGAACAAAGTTCCAGCTCCTCGCTAGCGCTGTGGCACCATGTAGTTAAAGTTAAAGCTTTATCTGTATAATATAATAAACATTTTGCTGCATTTCTTCTTAAAAATGATATCGTCATCATATGTAAATACGCGCTGTATAAAGTGGCTCAGGTTGTGCTATATTATAACTGTATCGCAAGTTTACAGTGAGGTAATTGTACTTATAAGTGCAAACAGTTCTACAAGGAGCACTTGATGGACTGATTGAGTACGTTTAAAGTTAATAATAATAATAATAATGGGTTACATTTATTGAGTGCCTTTCACAAACCCAAGGTCGCTTTACATACAAAGTAAAAAAAAAAAATAAATTACACAGACGACAAAAGTTCATAGAAGAAGAAAATTTTCAGTTGCGATTTAAAAGTGCAGAAACAGGAGCAATCTCGGAGAGACTGAGGAAGAGAGTTCCAGAGTTGAGGTGCTATAGCACTGAAGGACCTGCCTTCCAAGGTGGAGAGTCTAGTGCGTGGGACAGTAAGGAGATTACTGCTCGAGGACCTGAGAGAGCGACAAGGAGTGTAAGAAGCTAGTAGCTGAGTGAGGTAGGAGGGGGGCAAGGTTATGTAGGGCTTTGAAGGTGAGAAGCAGAATCTTGAATTTAATCTTTAATGGAACCGGTAAACAGTGAAGCTGGGAGAGAACAGGGGAGATATGAGCAAAATGCCTTTGTGTGGGTATACTGTATATATAATATATATATAATATACTGTAGCTTCTGTACAGATTTTGCAGGGAGGCCAATGAAGAGGGAATTACAGTAATCAATACGAGACATTATGAAACAATGAACCAAAGTTTGAGCAATCAGATAAGGACAGAAATGGACGGGCAGGCAGTGTTATGGAGATGATAGAATGAAATTTTGGAAAGAGACCTAATGTGTAACTTAAAGTTAAGTGATGAATGAAACAAAACACCAGATTTCTGACAACAGGAGCAGGTTTGACAAGTGTACCATCAACAGAAATAGAGAAATTGAATGCCTTAGAAAGTTGGGATTTTGGACCTACCAGTAACACTTCAGTTTTATTGGCATTAAGTTTGAAAAAGTTATTTTCCATCCATAGCTTAAGATCAGTGATGCATTCCGTGAGTGTGCTGGGAGGTGAATCTGTAGGGGAGTCTGAGCTAAGATATAACTGTATATTGTCTGCATAACAGTGGAAGTTAAGGCCATGTCTGCGAATAATCTGACCCAAAGGAAGGATATAAAGTAGAAAAAGTAATGGCCCAAGGACTGAAAACTGAGGGACACCATGTGACACAGGTGAGGTGGAGGATTTATATCGGCCGAGTGTGACAAATTGTTGCCTATTAGAAGATATGATGTGAGCCATTGAAGGGCTAAGCCAGAGATGCCTACAGCAGAGAGAGTTCTTGGATGAAACTGTTTGTGAACTGCGAGGTCCGTACAGGAAAGGCTCTGAAGCGTTTGTCGGATGAGAGCAGTTCAAATAGCGAATGGCTGAGGCAGCGTGTGCTTTATGCTGTATACCGATAATTCTCTTTCCGATCAGCTGCTGTACAGCTCTGATTCACACTCGGATACAGTGATATAAATACACCGAGTGGTGCAGTGAGAGTAATATGGAAGAATATGATCCGCTTGTGGCAACCCCTAATGGGAGCAGCTGAAAGAAGAAGAAGAAGGTGCAGTGAGAGTAACAACGCTAAAGCAGTTATGGTATTTGGAATAGTTTGACCATTCTGTGGACCATTATATTGTTACAGGTTAATTACAATCAGATGGATTAAACTAATAAACAATATGCGGTTAATTTCAATGTATTTATAAAGCCGCACGAGCGATATGGATGTAAAACAAGAAAGGGAAACCACACAGGAACAGAAGCACTGCTTTGATGCCGGGTGCCGCCAGTCTGCAAAACTGAGCGGAGAACTTGCGTATGCCAGGGTATGACCTACCGTGGAAATGTGCCGTGGCTTTATGGCAAGTTTAGGTTTTATACATCACGATTTGAGCATGGAAATGTTCGTACACAACATTTCTGTGCGTACACACCGTTTATACCATGAGGCCCCTGAAGATTGTGGTGCAGTGGAGAATAATTGAAGGTAACACCCTTTCTGTTTTACCTTCCTTTCATGCATCTCCTTTCCTTTTGCTCAAACTCACATTCCCACTCTTTATCTGAGCACTCATGTCTCTTGCAAGTCACCCACCAAGTTTTAGGGTTCCAGTCAGATCCCGTTACTACTGCCCTAACTTTCACCATGGGCGGTTTACACTTCTTTTTTTCCACTGCTTTCACTGCTTTCCACTTTATCAGTGGGTGTTCTACATGCTAGTACATCACAATTTTCACACCAACTGTTACATTCCTCAAAACTTTCACTCAACATTCTACAACTTTCACTTTCATTTACTTTGCTATTTTCTTTCTCATACTGATCTTCCTTATTACCAATAATACAAGATAGTATACCTCTTATAACAGCAGCTGTCTTCTTTATACCTGATCTCTGTTTTCCTGATTTTAATCCTTCCAGCCCCCTTCCATTTTGTGGCACGCTCAGCTCAGCTTCAGCTTACTACCTGCACTACCTGCACAACAGGTTTCCATTTCCTATCTTTAGCCTGCTTGCCTCTGCCACTCCACTGGCAGATGGCTTCTTTTAATATGAATTTAGGCATTTCTGAGACTACAATGCTACTCTAATACAATTTGCCAAATTCGTTATGGGTTGGCCTACTTTTGCCCCTGTAGGCAAACATACACGTACATACACAAAGATCCTAAACGAATAAGTGCTGTATGAATGACGCATAGTAGTGACCGAAAGAACGAGATCGCGAATACAAGCAGCTGAAATGAGTTTCCTCCGCAGGGTGTCTGGGCTTTCCCTTAAAGATAGGGGTGAGAAGCTCAGTCATCCGGGAGGGGCTCAGAGTAGAGCCGCTGCTCCTCCGCATTGAGAGGAGTCAGATGAGGTGGCTCGGGGCATCTGATCAGGATGCCTCCTGGACGCCTCCCTGGTGAGGTGTTCCGGGCACGTCTAACCGGGAGGAGGCCCCGGGGAAGACCCAGGACACGTTGGAGGGACTATGTCTCTCGACTGGCCTGGGAACGCCTTGGGATTCTCCCGGAAGAGCTAGAAGAGTGGCCGGGGAGAGGGAGAGTCTGGGCATCTCTGCTCAAAGCTGCTGCCCCCGCGACCCGACCTCGGATAAGCGGGAGACAATGGATGGATGGATGGATGAATGACGCATGCATGTCCCACCAACTCCATAGCACTTTAACCACTTAAATGCCGTATGAATGATGCATGCATGTCCCACCACTCCTAGCACTTTAATTAGGGACTCCCTACCACCAGCACTAACAAACATGCGGTGTCCTCGTGACACGCATGGAGTCTCTACACTTAGTTGGTTATATTCCATTCAGCAACCAAACAATGTTTTACTTCCACTGCATTCTTACACTGGGTGCTCTAAAATTCAGATACATACACAAACATATACGTCAACAGTATTTTACAAACAGGGTGCAAAACATGATTACCTCAAAATTCTGCCGATTATGCCAATTGTTTTGTCTTGGTAGAGTAATATTTTACTCTACTTTCCCCTATTGTATTATTAATATATAGCCTTAGTCAGAATGCCTCTAATCTCACAGACTTACCACTGTTTATATGGTATTATAGTATATAACTTCTCCCTACCTTCTCTTCTACATTTAAAACCTCAGGCAATTAGGTGTAGTAAAAGACAAGCAGGAGTTAAGTTACAATTTAAAACAATGTATTATTGATAATATTCATAAATAATAACAATATACAAAGTACATTTGAATATTGGCAACCATGCAACCTGATAAATGGTGATGTGTAGTTTCAGCGGAACACAGACTTGTTAGTTACTTAAAATGTCTCTAGTTAAGGCATCATTGGTGGTCAGCTTTCTTTAGAACAGGCTGCATGCCTTTCTCAGTATGGCTGCCTAGGCTATGCCCCTCATTGTGTTGTCCTTTTCAGTTCATGCATCAATTTGGTAAGAGAGAGAGAGTGAGGGAGTGAGCAAATTTATAGATTTTCTGACCAACCCGTACAGCCAATAGGGCGTCATGGTACTTAAAGGCTTCTGATACAAGCCAGTTCCAAACAACCATACTTCAGACCAAATGGGGGGATAGAACATCTTCACACCTGCCCCCAACCATATGATAAGGTAAAGCTTGGCAGTTAGGCAGCCTGGCTTTCTATGGGGGTTGAGAGACTTCAGAGAAACATTTACCAAACTTGTTTCAGGCACTTCCCCCAACTCTGTTGTAAAATTCACTTTCCTGACTTAGTTTTTGCCTAAGTTACAAATAAAGACATACAATATATTTATCAACTTGTATGCAAAATGTCACATCACAACACCCTCTTTTTTTATATAAAGATTCACATAATTATCCCTTACTTGATCTTTAGCTCTTAAACAAGATGTTAAATAAGGAAAGGACAATTTTTGTGTATGCAGTTAATCAGATTTTATTTATTGGTAAGATACTGTATAACAAAGGTTATATCATATTTATGTAGGATTCCAGAAGATTCCAATAGTTTCACAAACTTTTATTATTAATTAAGGATATACTCTCAGGTCAGGTGTATACTGTAGCACTTACAACTATCCTGATTGTGATAATTTATGTGGTTCATTATTTTAAAATAACTGGACCTTTTCACTGTTGATTGCTGCTGCTGTCTAGTATAATATTAATTAACATAGTGATTTCTTTAGTAGAGGACTCCATCTGTAGTCTGAAAACTTTTGTCATCTTGGAAGACACAGGCTCTGTATACACAAGAAGAGTGTCCATAGTGAGACTATTTTTGCCTCTGTTGGCAAAGAGAAAGATGACAGCTTTTATTTTACAGTTTGTAACCACATACCTCTTGTGAGTGTGGAAAGGTGTTTTAAATATGAGTTTTGTTGAAGAGTAAAGCAAAATTAGTTTTTCAGTTTTTGAAGTTTTCATAATAGTTTGGATAATTTAAATAATAATCATTAATGCATATTTGATGGGTTTTGCCACTGGTAAAAGTAGAAAACAGCTTGTGTTATAGTATTTTGATACTTTGTTTTGGGGTTTAAATAGTGTAGTGGAGCAAAAACATTTTTTTTTTTTTGCCTGTTAAAGTGCTTTTACTGCTTCGGGCCTAATTTGTTTTATTCATTTAATGTTAAACTTTTTAACATTGACTTGTGTAACTTTTACCTGCATGGAATGTGGGAAGTGATTTGTGTTCCTGTTGTTTCTGTCCTATAAGTGACCTTGCAAAGAGAATAGTTCTGGCGGCCAAATGAAACCATGTCTATATTTTTTGATGCTGGAGGCTAGGTTTTATTAATGCAATGTCTGAGGTCTTTGAAGTTGTGACTTTATGAGAAAATCCTAATTTCCTTACCTTTGTTCATTAATGTGTATGACTTCCAGGGAAACAGAATACCTGCTGTGCTAATTATTTCATTTATGTGCCACCTCTAAAATATGTAATGGATTTTCTGTGCTTCTGCAGGTATGAGACATGGAATTATAGAAGTAAATCCGGATGTCCTAAATCTTGTGTCTCATGCTACTCTTGAACGCTTGCGGGAACTTGTGGAAAAACTCACAGTAATTGCACAACACCGTGCACTATCATACAAGGTATTCCTATTTTTACTTTTTGCATTTTGTAATAATATTGGGTATCAGAAAGCTTTAATGTGACAGCTCATTTATTGTTTCAGTTATGTAGAGAAATTAGACCTTTAGTTTTGTCATCCAGCAAATATCACAATTAAAGAAGCTAAAGCAGATGTCTGTAGTTTTATTATATGTTTGAATGACTATTAAGACATCTTTCTTATTTTAGGGCGGAGTGGCGGCTCTGAGGCTAGGGATCTGCACTGGCAATCAGAAGGTTGCTGGTTCGAATCCCGTAAATGACAAAAAGGGACTCTGCTCTGTTGGGCCCTTAAGCAAGGCCCTTAACCTGTAATTGCTGAGCGCTTTGAGTAGTGAGAAAAGCGCTATACAAATGCAAAGAATTATTATTATTATTAATTATTATTATTATTATTATTAGTGTTTCAGGAATAGTTTCTAAAATATTTGGGCATTTGTAAACTTTAAACAAATTAACTTTCATAAATATACCAACTGTACATCATGAAATGTAGATTCAGAAGATGGCCTGAGATGCGGCATATAATATGTTATTCTACTGTTTCAATTGAAATTTCATACTCAATTTTATTCTCTCATAGCTCTGTGAAGAAACTTTGACTTACTCTCAGTTTACAGAAAATTTCAGCATAGTTTTGGTCTGGACATTGGTTAGGCTATTCCAGAACTCCAAGTGCCTTTTAATTCAAACATTTGTGCTATAGGGTTACTTTTGTGTTTTGGATAGTTGTCATGGTGCACGATCCAGCAGTTTTTGGTAATGGGCAGATGTTTATTTTAATATTCATCTGAAACATGTATTCACTTGTATTAAATATTTAAATGGAAGAGAAAAAAAAAAACTTTTTCTTTTTTTTGATTCAGGCATTTTCAAAGTAGACTGACTGTGCCCTTTACCTCACTACTAATCTTCCTCCACTACTTTGTTCCTTCCCTGAATGCGGTTACACCTATGGTATTCCTCTAAAAGTCACCCCAAGTGCTGTTATTGACATTACTGTTTGATACAGATGTGAATTACTGTATCTGTTCTGCAGACAACTAGACAATAATCACTAAACAAAATATCACAGGATCATTCACAGTCTTTACATTTCCACATATAACAAGCTGTATACCCTGAGAAAAGGAGATGGAATAATTTACTTCACAGAGCATGAATTAAAGATTAAAACACATAATCATGTGCAGTTAACCCCACTGACTGATACCAGTCAATCTGTAAATACACAGGGAGAATGTGTAACCTCCATGCATCCCCTGGTACTGTGAGGCAGGAAAGTCAACTCTGTGCTTCTTTTCCTCCTTTGTTACAACATCTCTACTAAACTTTCAAAACTTTAACCCAGTCAAAAGTAAACATATTTCTATAATGTTCGTTCAGTTCTTGTCACTTGATTGCATGCTATGTGTGTGCTCAGCCTCTCTCTCACTAGCTTTGATTAGATTGCTGAAACACACATATGCAACTGGAAATATCTTTGCAAAACAGTGCGGTAATTGTTGAGAAATAACACAATAAATTTGTTTTTTTGAGTGGCAGGAATAGGTTTATGTATGAATCCGTATGTGTTCCAGCATTGCGGGTGCACCTTGCGTAAATGTTGAAACTCATCCCCACAATGGCCACAGTGAACAGGAAATGTATCCTTGCTTCAAGAAAATAGTATCAAGAATCTGTGGTAAAATTTAGTACTTACGGTTTACTTTTGTTGTCAAAAGCATGCCTCACAAATGTGGAAAGCATGCTTTCTTAAATCAATATTTTTGCTGCCTCAGAGTGGACATATTCAGTAAGTTTTAAGGCTTTTATTTTAATGTTGGACCCCAACCTTTTAAAGTGCAAAATTAATAAAAATTGCTTCACTCCAGAATACAATTTTATGTGACAAATTAATATATAGCATAATTTTGAAGAAATAACTTTCACTTGAAAAATGCCAAACTAATCCTTTAAAGCTAAATAGGATTTAATAAAACAGTTTTGTTCAGGATTAGCTAATTTAGCAATGACAGTTTGTAATGTACTGGCAAAAAATAGCAACTCATTTAACATCTTTGTTCATTAGTAACTCAAGCATGCAAAGTGATTCTTATTAAGCAAAACTGAATTTCCATCCATCCATCATCGAACCCGCTATATCCTAACTACATGGTCACGGGGGTCTGCTGGAGCCAATCCCTGCCAACATAGGGCACAAGGCAGGAACAAATCCTGGGCAGCCCACCACAGGGCACAACACACACACACACACACACACACACACACACACCAAGTACACACTAGGGACAATTTAGAGCCACCAATGCACCTAACCTGCATGTCTTTGGACTGTGGGAAGAAACCGGAGCACCCAGAGGAAACACACGCAGACACGGGGAGAACATGCAAACTCCACGCAGGGAGGACCCGGGAAGCGAACCTAGGTCTCCTTACTGCAAGGCAGCAGCGCTACCCACTGCACCACTGTGCCGCCCAAAACTGAACTTGATTCTATATTTATATTGATTTTTTAAATATGATCTGAAGCTTTGTATGTAATAATGGAGAGACTGCAGTTCACAGCATGCAGAATATTGTTGAGGTGTGAGGCCACTCAGACCTGCCACCAGATCTTTTCCGGGAACAAATCTGTTAATGCTTTTTACAGTACCATTAATCAGAGGATATTTAGCCCAGAGAGAAAATTATTTGTATGATTAGGATTCAAAATTAACTCAGAATTAACTGAATTCATTATTAATTTTCTTGTTGACATTAGTTAAAATGTCAGTCATAAGCTTCACTGCAGATATAGAAGCAAAAGAAAACACTGATAATTTAAGATGCCATAAAAATGAAGTGCAAACATAGTGATTCAGAAATTCAGCATAGTCTATTAAATGAGGGTTAAGATTAGATCCTGTAACAGGTATTAGTGCTTCTAAGTGCATAAATAACAGGATGCATTTCCTCTAGGATTTGTAATTTTAACATTAACTCTCTGTAATTTCTTTATTTGTGGAGATTGAACAAAAATCCTATTGAAAGATCTCTGCCAAAACCCTTGTTAGCCTGCCAGACATTTAAACTTGGTGATACTCGCTGATTTCCAGCAGTGTGGTGTTTAGTCCCCCTTCTAAGGTGCAACTTAGTTGCCACATTACCCTAAGCTTTAAGAGGTGACACTCGACCAGAAAAGGTAGGATTAGCATTCTCACTTAGTGCACATATTTGTAATAAGGTTTGTCTTTGAGGTCCATATTAGACAGTTTTTTAAAAAAAACTTGAATTGACAATGGTTCAAACAACTTGCTCTAATGAAATTAAACATTTTCATTATAGTATTCATGGAGTGATCCATTTTGAGTTTGAATAAAGTGGTCTCACTTACCCAAACAGCTTTGTACTCTGCAGGAGCAAAAGATACCAGAGACTTCGATTATGCACTGTTTTAAAATGTATCTGCTGAAAAACAAACTGGATGTTTTATTGACCACTTTTGAATCTGTGAAACTGGCATGTGCTGCTAAATCTTGTTGAGTTTTAGCCACATGTATAAAATTTACACTTGGTGTGAATAGCTATTTTAAATTGTTTAAAGGCTTTACCAGTTTATCCTCATAACACAAGTCATTAAATTTAGCTTACTTATTCATTTTGTAATGTTAACACAAAATATAAACTTTTTAGCACTAATGCTTTTATTTTGCAGACAAAATGCACCTTTTCGTTCTTAACAAACATGTATTCTGTCTTGCATCTATCTGGAAACGGTCTTCTTTATTTGTAAACTCCACTTTGATATATGTTTTAACATGGCTAGCAAACTAATGTGGCAGCTAAATTGTAATTATATCAAAGGCACATCATTGTGTTTAGTATAATAACTATTTGGCAGATTAAAGTCATTCAGAGTAGAAGTAGGTGGGAGGTGAAGAAAGTTGGTCAGGTTTTGTAACAAAGTTTCTAATTTGGAGGTAGTGAAAGAAATGTTTTGCTGGAAGGTTACATTTGAAGTGTTATTGTTCATAGGATGCAAAGACGTTGTCTGTGTACAGATCTTTAATTGATTTAATCCCAAATGTTTTCCAGACATTAAAAGCTGTGTACGTTTGAGAGGAAGGAAATAGGTAGTTATTGTGCAGCGGTGCCACAGATAAAAGCTTCTCTATCTTAAAGTACTTCCTGCATTGGTTCCATATTCTGAGTGAATGAAGCACAAATTGGTTATTAGTATATTGGTGATAACTTATTTTTACTGGGGTACAAAGCAAGGAATATAAAGAAGTGCTGCAGGATTTTATTTCTATTGTGGACCAGGCCTATGTATGTTCATCCATCTCTGTCAATGTCCAGGTTTTTATAGCTTATATATTTCCTGCCCAGTAATAAAACTGAACGTTAGGTAGAGCAGTACCACCTGCCTTAGGTCTTTGTAGGGTCACCCTTTGAATGCGTGGATGTTTTGATTTCCAAATGAATGAGGTTATGATTGAATCTAACTTTTTAAAAAATTATTTGTTGATGTATATTGGAATGCTTTGAAATAGAAAAAGAAGCTTAGGAAGGATATTCATCTTGACAATGTTAATTCTTCCAGCTAAAGTGAGGTGAAGGGTGGACAATCTATGTAAGTCTTACTTAAGTTTTTCCAAGCAGACAGCAAAATTTTGTTGATAAAGAGCTTTATGTTTACTTGTGATGTTTACCCTTAGGTATTTAAACTGATCTATGATGATAAAAGGGAAGGTGTCCAATCTAATATTGTGTGCTGGAGAGTTCACTGGAAAGAGCACAGTTTTATCCAAATTAAGACCGGAAATCTTTTGAAATTCTGTTAGTGCTGTTAAGACTGCAGGCACAGTATTTTGTGGATCTGATACATATAATACCATATCATCTGCATATAGTGAAATTTTCTGTTCAAGTCCTTCTCTGATAATCCCTTTATCTCATAAGCTTTTCGACAGTGAACTGCCAATGGCTCTATGGTGATTGCAAAAAGCAGTGGCGACAAGGGGCATCCTTGTCTAGTACCACGTTCTAGTTTAAAGTAGTCTGATTTAATGTTGTTAATACAAACTGAAGCTTCTGGAGTGGTATATAGCAGTTTAATCCATGCACATATGTTTGGGCCAAACCGAAGTTTTTCCAAGGTGGTGAAAAGGTTGTTCCATTCAACCATACCAAATGCTTTTTCTGTATCCGACGATAATATCATCTCTGGGGTGTTAGCTTCCCATTTTCGTCGCCTGTTTAATGTAATATATTCACCCACAAAGTCTAAGTGTCTGCCTTTAATAAATCCAGTTTGGTCTTGTGATATTATCCAAGGAAGAACTTTCTCAATCCTACTAGCAAGGACTTTGGAGAGTATCTTAACATCATTATTCAGAAGTGACATTAGTCTGTATGATGCACATTGTAATAAGTCCTTATTTTGCTTAGGAAACACAGTAATTAATGCTTGGCGAAAAGTTTGAGGTAGAATTTTATTGTCTCTAGCTTCTGTAAATGTTGCTAATAAAAGGAGAGCTAACTTAATTGAGAATTTGTTCTAAAATTCGGCAGGATAAACATCAGGGCCTGCTGCTTTCCCATAGCATAGTTGAGTTCCTAGAGCACCCACAAATTGTGAAAAATCATGAATTATGAATGTGGTTAAAAAAAATGCCTATTTTTATAGTGTAAACCCTAAATATGCCCCCAAAACACTTTAACTTCATTTCAACCTCAGCTTAATACATTACCTAAAAAAAGAATGTAAAGGTAAATCTGTATACTGTACAGTACTGTACTGATATGTCACCTGCCGTGCTAGAATGTAAAATACCGATGATTCCGCTATGTGTACTGTAATTCATGCAAGCGCGTTTTCATTGCCAGAAGCCTTAGAAGGTGCAGGGCGTTTCAACAGCATCTTGAGGCTTTAACCCATAAACTGCCACATACTTGTGGGTTAATGCATTTCTGGAAGCCAGATACTTTTTTGCTGCACTTTTTAAGTAAACGTCACAATTCACAAAGAAAAAGTGAAATTTTAATGGAACACATTTTTTTCATGCAAAGAGCATCACAATTACTGCAACACTGATCATTTTACACACTGCCAATGAACTGTAAAAACTATTAAAAAAAACTACTGGAACAATATGTACAAAGTGCAACTGACGCCATTGATGAAATTCAGTAAATCACCGAGCCAACTGCACTTAAACTGGCTGCACGCAAGCACACAGAGGCCAACGCTGATGACTACAGGCTAGTCTACTGCAGCAGCTCAATCCCAGAGACAGTGAGGCTGCAGTGCTGCAGGGGCCGGCAGTGGTCATGAGCAGGCTGCTCAATGAATGTACAACACTGACTGATCTGCTCTGGCGTGCTGGTAAATTGCACTGGGAACCAACTATAGCTGGTTGCGGCGTTCAATGAATGTACGTCGCCGAATATACTTGGCTCCTACGTGCTGGCAAATGGCACTGGGAAACGAGTATAGCCGGTTGCGGCGATTTAAGGGTTAAGAAGAACAAAACAGAAACACGAGAACACTCAGCTGAAGATGCATCACAGGGCAGCAGTCAATCAGCAGCAAGGAGAAATGAATAATGCTGTAGCGGCCCGGTGCCGCTAAGATTCACACCGTCAAGAAGGCGGTGATTTATTTATTTTTATGGTGGAGATTCCAGGGACTTACCCAGCCTTGACCCAACCCGCACGTATTCAAAAAGAGAGACAAAAACAAAGCAAACCGGTAATCAAACAGCAAATAAAGAATGTAATGAAAATAACGATAACACCCCTGTTCCCGTTACGGTGATTATACATTAAATACAACAAAACACAAACACACACAGTAAATTCCATGAGAAACGTCAACGGATGAAATGTAATGATGAAAATACATAGTCCAGAGATCCGCATGTTGAATGGAAATGTAAAGATAGTCCTACCGATAGTTCTTGAAAAGGAGAAGAAGGGTTGGACGAGTTCAGGAGCACTCCTTTCTTCACAGGATGGCAATGAATTCACTTACAGTCCTCATGTACACAGGCAGACAGCAGACAATTCAGACCCCAACCACGAAATGATCCAGGGCAAAACAAATAAGTACAGGTAACCCAACAGAAGGCAGGCAGAGAGACAGGAATTTGAAACACAAATTACAAAAACTTTTTTTTTTCTTTTGGTCACTGGCCCCCTTTTTAAAAGCTGCGCTGACATACTTTGACCCCATCAGCCCCTGCACCCTCAGCAAAAGACCAATCAGAGCCACTGCAGGGAACTGCTTGGAGATGCAGTTTCAAATTCTAGTAGAGTATAACACTCTCGGATTGGCTACTTTCACCATCCCAAGCTGTGTTTTCCTCTGTGGTTGCTTCCTGTTCTCTCTACAGTGCAGTATTGTCATGAAAAAGCCATAGAAAATTGCAGAGGATATTTGCGGTTTCTACTAATAATTATTAGTTAGGTTCTCAGAAAAAATCCACAAACGACTGAGGCCGCAAACCCTGAAATGCGTCTTCACGGGGGTCTACTGTAATTTCCCATAGCATAGCATCTAGTAATTCTGATAATGCTAGAGGTTTGTCCAATTCTTCTGCACTGATAGTATCTAGTTGTGGTATCTGCAATGCATCCAAAAACGAGTTAGGTTGTGTCTTGTCTTCTTTAATCTGAGTAGCATATAAGGCCTTATAGTATTCTCTAAATGTGTGCATTATATTTTTATGGTCAGTGATTTTGTATCTGTCGGTGTAGGTAATTGCTGGGATTGCAATAGGTTAAATTACCTATGACGATCACATATCGCCCTTCAGGATCAGATACTACATCTGATGCTACAAATGAGATTGTTCTATGTATAAGAATTCACACATCTCTAGTTTTCTTTGTAAAGCTGGAATTGAATATTTGTCCAGTCCAGTCTCTGGGTAGCTGGACCTGCTCCTTGCTTACTAAGTGTGTCTCCTGTAAAAATACTACTTTAGCGTTTAGACCTGTTAGGTGGGAAAATACTTTCTTTATCTTTAATTCGTGATGGAGACCTTTAACATTTCAATGCACACAAAGTTAACTGTTTGGTGATCTTTTGTTGACATTGTGTAATCTTAAAATTTAAGATAGTACATCCACATTACTAACCGAGAATGCTAAACCGGATGGATGCAGGGACATCCGACCATGGGCCGTAGCCGCAAAAAGACGTACTGCGCAGGTGCCCCAAGAAATGAGGCGTCGCGAGAGGCGGCCAAGACCACAGAAAAAAGGAGTGAGCACAGAAAAAAGGAGTCAAACGCAGGCGACGCACACAGCGCCGCACGAGCAAAACACCCCCCCCCCCACACACAAGCAACGGACGGGACACACACAAAGAGGACGATTCAACAAGCCCCTGGCACACAAAAAAAAAGAGCCCGCAAACCCCCCCCCCTCACACACACACACAAGCAACGGACGGGACACACACAAAGAGGAGGATTTAATCCCATTGCACACGAAACGGGACGCACACAAAGAGGAGGATTCAACAAGCCACAAGCACACAAAAAAAAGAAGCCGCGAGCACCACACAAAGCCCATTGGACACGAAACGGGACAGACTACGGACATAGCACACGAAACGTACACAAAAACGACGATTCAGACCCACGACCACAGTAACATAAATAACAAATGACACACAAAGCCCCATTTCTAAATGAACCGTCCGTATTAAACATACGTCATCTCAACACGTTCACAATATGCAGCATAGGTAGATCTCATTACAATGAGGCACTATTAACCGTTCAACCGCAGAAAAGGCTCCATATTAACAGTGAGTGCGATCCTCCTTATTACTTATCCATATTTCTCACGCTCAAGAACAAACAAGTCATGAATTCACGATCACAGGTACAAAACGATACCGCTCGGATAACGGGACCAAACACAATTCACACTATGCAGCATAGGTGGATCTCATTACAATAAGGCACTATTAACCGTTAAACCGCAGAAAAGGCTCCATATTAACAGTGAGTGCAAAGCCCCATTTCTAAATGAACCGTCCGTATTAAACATACGTCATCTCAACACGTTCACAATATGCAGCATAGGTAGATCTCATTACAATGAGGCACTATTAACCGTTCATCCGCAGAAAAGGCTCCATATTAACAGTGAGTGCGATCCTCCTTATTACTTATCCATATTTCTCACGCTCAAGAACAAACAAGTCATGAATTCACGATCACAGGTACAAAACGATACCGCTCGGATAACGGGACCAAACACAATTCACACTATGCAGCATAGGTGGATCTCATTACAATAAGGCACTATTAACCGTTCAACCGCAGAAAAGGCTCCATATTAACAGTGAGTGCAATACTCATTATTACTTATCCATATTTCTAGAAGAAAAAATGTCTCAGCTCCAAAAACGCAAAGCTCAACTAAAGCTTCTAACTAACGATGTACCTAAAAGTAAAAACTTTATGAACTGCATTAGATCCTACAATAGTTCATTTGCTTTTGCATCTACCGGAGTAAATATCAGGCCACCAAAAGGCAATGGCCCATACTGCTTTCGCATATGTGCACAAATACTGCATCGCATTGGAACAGTGCACCCTGAAACAAATCAACAACGCAAATATGCACAAATCTACATCCTAGATCCACATGACGCAATCTATCAATCAAAGTGCTGCATCGCAACAGGCACGGATTCAAAACGAAACACCTCCCGTCTCAGACATATGTTAAGGGCAGCGAAGGAAAAAATGGGCTTCTCACACAGCACAGGCAAATCGACTACAGCTCCAAAACAACACGTCCCAAACACTACACATGCAAAAACGCGCCTCTCAAACGGCACAAGCAAAACATACAACAGGAAAATTAATTCGGATTAATGAATGTCATTGGCAATCATTGTCATTCAGTTCACTTCCCTGAAGAAACAACTGGCAATACAAGTAATACATTTACACGTTGTTGTCAAAAGGGTCAAATTAGACTGCCTCCTTTAAATTCATATCCTGAATATCTACAGAAGCTTCTAACTAACGATGTATCTGAAAGTGAAATCTTTATCAACTGCATTAGATCCTACAAATCGGTATCCACTATGAACATTAATGGTGGCACTGCACGTGACATCCGTCTTGCAAAAATGATAATTATTGATGAATGTACAATGGCATCCAGTCACTTACTCAACACCATTCATAAACTTCTACAAACGTTTATGAATAATAATATTCCCTTTGGAGGAAAGGTACTTTTATTAGGAGGAGATTTTAGACAGTGCTTAGCTATTCTTCCACATGCCATGCGCTCAGCTATTGTTCAGTGCACCTTAAAATACGCAGACAATTGGCATTGCTTTCAAAAGATACAGTTAGTAAAAAACATACGATGTCCAGAACCAAATCATAACAATTGCTTATTACAACTGGGAGATGGTACACTCACCAATACAGATGGACTTCACCCACATATTATTACAATTCCTCAAGCCTTTATCTGCGACGACTTAGTTACAGACAGATTTGGAACAGCAATCTCATTAGACCAAATGCCCCTTTTAACACAACGCACTATATTATGTCCAAAAAATAATAATGTGGAAAACATAAATACCCAAGTCATTCCATTACTTCCTGGAGAGACACAACTCTTTCTAAGCTCTGACAAACTTGACTCTGATCACAACAATAACCATCTTCATTGACATTACAAGTTCTGACCTGGAATTACCTTTTACACTTAAACGGCGTGTACAAAGAAATGTTCCAATAAACCTTTACACTGTGCCACACACTTTATTGTTTGCTTTCTATTTGCATCATCTACACCTTCACACTATTCTATATCTCATTCATACATCACGCTCTTTGTCATTCCCAACACCAGGGGTTGGCGAGTGAAGCGAGCAGGGGGCGGAGCCCCCTAGTTATTACCTAAGACAGCTTTGACCTTAATTTCCAATTTTTCCAGGTATTATTGCCATGAAGCCTATTGTTATGTTGGCTCATACAATTATAAGGATTAAAAGGATAGATAAGAAATAGCTTGCTCTCTTTCTTTCCCCCCCTAGTCCCCCTGCCCCTCATTTTGCCTCCCCAAGTGAGGCTAAACCACACTTTGCAAAGTCCCAGTCCACTGACATACCTAGAGACCGAGCACATCCAAAACAAACCAAGCCCCCCAGCAGCGGCACATGAGGATTAAAATAAAGATATCTATTGCCAGTACAGTCCAATTACTTAAAACATAAAATGTAACAAACAGTTTTGAGAGAGTAACCCAGGAAATGATGTTAAACAGTAGATCTGGATGAGCAGATAACATTTGATAGTAAGCCCTAATATAATGAACCAAGGGTATGATGTTAAACAGTCCACTATGAAGAAGGAAAATAATCTGCATACATACATAAACTCATATAATTGTAATTAAAATATAAAAATGGCAGATGTATAATTATGGAATGTTTCATTGCGATTGGGTCCTATAGCAGGTAACATCTTCTTTGCCATGCCAGTACACCATGCAACTCATGATCGTCTTTCAAAAAGTGTTGGGATCAGTTTTCTTAGCTCTTTTTCTGTTTCCTCCGTAGAAGTAAAAATGTACAACTTGCCTTGAATGTCCACTTTCAGTTTGGCAGGATACAAGAGGCTTTTCTGATCTTGGCTTTCTGTAAGCGCTGTTTAATGCTGTAAATCAAGGAAGATATGAATGTGATTATTTTCAAATATAATCTCTTGTTTCTGTCTGAGAAGTAACATTGTATGTAGTTTAAACTGTAATTTTTCAAAGTGCATGATGAAAGTCCTAGCTTTTGAGGTATTTATTCAATCCATGTATGTGGTAAGCTGCTGCTATCTCAGTGTCTGATTTGAAATCCTCTCCCAGTTATTTTAGAGACTAGTTCAGCTACGAATTTCACTGGGTTTGGATTTTCAGGATTTTCATGGAGAACTTTGATTCTGATATTATTCCTTCTGCATCCATCTTCCAGTGCAGCTAGTCTGTCTCCAAGCACTTTGCATTCAGAATTTGCAGCAATTGCTTTTTTGTCAGTGGTAGACGCCTTTTGTTTCGCTATTTCAATATGAGTCGTGAATGTTTGTTTAACTTCTTCAAACTGAGCGCCAAGTGCTCTAAATTTATTCTCAAATTTAGACAAGTTTTCCTGGATTTTTCCTCAATTTTTTCTAGCATACCTTTAAAGGCTTACTCAAAGTGATTATTTAAATGGGTTTCCTGGTCTTTAATATCCTAAAGCAGCTTCTCGTTTGTCTTGTGTACGTCCTTTATTTCTTTCCTTATATCATTTATGTCCCTTTTCCTTATATCATTTATATCCTTCTTTATATTATCCTTGAGCTTCTTTATGTCTTGAGTGGTGGCCGTTGCAGCCATTGTGGTGATCATTGCCTTCAGCCCGGACAGATCGTTTCAGTCTTCCCCAAACTCTGTGTGTGAAGTAGCAAGCCCAGTTGTAGCTGATGTTATTGGCCCGCGAGGGGTAGATGACAACGTGGAAGGTAAGGCCATTTTCAGTTTCACTGATCCTTCTGGAATCGGCGAATTATCCTGGCCTGAATCACTTGCATATTCGCTCCCACTTTCGCTGTCGGCTGGGTATTATACAGCAGCGTCAAATACCGAGAAATCTGTGCTTTTGCCTATCTGTTCCAGGTCAGTCTCTGGCAGGCCATACCTTGAGCTTAAACTTGATGTCTGTTTAGATTTGGATGAAGCTTTAGCTGTCTACTCCGTTTCTTTTACAGTCTTTTTTTCTGCCACTCATGCTTATAATAACAACATGTTAAAAATCTAAATTATTTTTAAATGACAATGTTTTTCAGGATGATGATCGATATAAACTGCAAAATGAAACTCGTTCTCAGTTAAAATTCTTGGAACAGTTGGATCGTTTAGAAAAACAAAGAAAAGATGAGGAGGAGAGAGAGATGCTTTTGCGCGCTGCAAAGGTATGAATCACAACATGGTCTTGTTTTTTTTCTCACTATAGGGAAACTTAAACAGGGTAAAAATGGATGTTCTGTAATTTTACAACTGCTTTAAACATAATAAATTGAACCAAACCATTGTGTGTCTTAAAAGTAAGTGGCAATATCTAACCTGACTCTACAGCTATTACCATTTTGAGAAGAAGTCATGCTTTGGTTTGATTGATTGACAGCTTTAACAATTCATTTTAGTTTCAAATTCCTTGAGGCCTTTTGAAGGCCAGCAAGCTAAGAGCTTGTATGTTACCCATTTCCATGTGTTTCACAAAGCTGTGCTTTAGGCCTATTATGTTTAATAAACATTAGTCTAGTTGTGCAATATTTATGGAAGGTTTTTAATTGTTTAATTTCGTCTCCTTTTGTTTTTGCAAATAGAGCCGCTCCAATAAAGAAGATCCAGAGCAACTGAGATTGAAACAGAAAGCTAAAGAGGTACTGTGTGAATGACACATGAAAAATATTGCAGCTCTTATCACACCCATTTTATTTGTTTTACTCTAGGAGTTGGGTCCAGTCTTTTGGCAGTTAGGTCATGGTTTACTTTGCTATCACATGCTGCTGAAGGCAGCCTCAGGGAAGGACATGATCAGCTAGAGGGAAGGGTATTCCTCAACATCAGTGTTTATTTTATCTTTGGCATCAACTTGACAGGAAAAGTTAAAAACTGTGCATACAGGTTTTGCAATGAGAGTAGTAATAATAAGCTTTTTATTAAAATCTTGAGTTATGGTATATGGGGATTCTTCAATAGCCTACAATTTTTCAGGATAATTGTTCATTTTGTAAATCTGATACTGCTTATAATTCTTTGGCTTCAAGGTGGTACTGGGATTTAGTTGTAAATGGAAAATGCCTTTGGCTTTTAATTTTCTGGGCCCAGCAGTTTTCTGTTCTGTGATGGAGCCCTTGTTTTTTACACAGTTCATGTTTAGCTGCAGGGCTTTTTATTTTATAGCTTAGACTAGTTAAGCTTCAACTCCCAGAGGTCTCCACATAGCAACTGTAGAAATCAACAAATAAGTTCATTTACGTTGGCTGGCTCCTCACAGTAGCTGACTTTTACATTTCCCAATATCCATTTCCTGACTTTCTGCGCCCGAGAGAAAAAGCACCACTAATTGGAGCTTATTTTAATTGAGCCTAATATTATAGTTTGCTGTATTTGGGCCCCTTGGCAAATGGGGAATAGAATCAAATGAAAGCACCTAAGGTTGGAGATGTGAATGTGTAAGAGAGAGCGTGTGCGTGCGTGCGTGCGCGTGTGTGTGTGTGTGTGTGTGTGTGTGTGTGTGTGTGTGTGTGTGTGTGTGTGTATGTGCACACATCAATGGAGATTTATATGTGACCTACACATTCATTCTTTACTATACCCATCTTGTGTTACATTAAAGATCCAAAAGTGTTGAGTTGAAAGGTAACAGGAATGAAGTATAATTTGATTAACATTTTATTTGACTATCTGTGTGCATGTGCTTGATGAGTTTGTGGTCCAGTATTTCAAAATGATTTTTTTCCAAAACTGCTGAACAAAACTACCCTTTAATTTAATTATAGGCTAGTCTGCATAACTAAAACCCAGTAATTTCTATAATGAAAATATTAATCCATGTCCAGGTATAGAATTGTCAGAAGATGATTTTTTTTTATTTTGTTATCTTGTATACTTTATTACAGTTTCATTAAACTATGCTGTATTAACATCAGATATTATTAAAGGTTCCAAGGCTCTGAATGATTGCTAAACACACATTGAATTTTATCATTAGAGGTTTTTTGTCATTAAACCTACCTAAGTGCTGTAATTAGAAACTTTAATATGAAACATAAATTGCTATGCATTCATCCATTATTATACCTGCTTAGTCCATTTCAGGATCTGTCAAAGCTGAAGTCACTCTCTGAAATAACACTGGGTGACAAATCCTAACTAACTGCTGTGCTGTCATTCCTCCCTATAAATTTTCATGAAGTGCTCAAAATTATATAATGAAGCAGGTTTTCCAGCTTTAATCATGTGATATCACAATACCTACTGTTTTTCAATCCAATCTGTTTTTAATTGTGAAACAATTTCTGTGTATAAATGGACAGTTCCTGTTTAGGAGATGTAATTTTAATAGAAAGTGTTAAAAAGTGATTAAGTTCGCAGAAAGTGAATTCTGCAAATGAACAAGTCAGAATTTCACAGTCTTGTGTACAAACACTACAGCAACAGTACTTTGATACATCCATTATTTTATGCCACCTTACCATAATTAAGGCAGCAGGTCAAAAATATTCAGCACTCTAAATTACCTTCAGAAATAAATTATCCTCTGGAGTAAGAGGATAAAAAACACTACTAAGGCTTGATGGAATTAAACTGGGAATTAGTTTCTGATTAAGAGAAAAACAGTCAGTTTTTTTTTTCTTGTACAACAGATTTTGTGAATCAGTAAGTTAAAGAATAGAAAAATGCTCATAGTTGACTGGTCTTCTTTGATATTGATGCCAAGCAGATTTTGTAATTTATCGACATTTTAATAAATAATTATTGCTCCAAAAAGTTAGCAAACGTTCTAGCCTTGACAAAGAAAGATGCCTGCTTTTCTAGTACAGTGTTCTTTGAATTGTTCACTGTATCATTAAGAATAATTCGAAATGAAGCATGCGAACAGCAATGATGGCACTTAGGCTGAAGTGGAACTACAGAAAACCAAAGTTATTCAAAACAATGTTGTTTCAGCAAAAATAGCCAATGGACTATTAACCACAGATGGTAAAAATTATAGCTGGATAAACAGTTTTCATTAAGTTTGTTAAGAGCCTGGAAAATGTAATAAATCAGGTAAAGATACAGCGCTATGCTTTTAAAGCACACGAGCAAAATGGTGTTGCAGTACATCTTCAGTTTACCAGCAAAAAATGACATACATTGGAGCCAACAACATTAAGGAAAAATACACCATATTTTACAATTGTAATGTATTTTTTGAGTAAATTATAAAAATTTTTACACATCTAGTTAAAATCTATGGAAATAACATACCTGTTTGGGCAAAATAGCCAGCAGAATATAATTGTTATTCATTTAAGTAACTTAGTCAATAGTGCAGCGATTTAGTGGAGGGAACTGAGGTGTTCAAATTGGTATCATTATTCACTAGGCCACCAATTTTGGTTCTAAGTAGAACTTACTTATTTAATTCTCTTTGTTTTGTACAAATCCTTTTAATAATTGTAATAATTATTAATTTATTTACCACAAAATTGTAATGCCAGTTACTTATATATAAATATAAAAATCATATATTAGTAAGATTGCACTAAAAAGTAATTAAAACAAAGTAAGTATAATATTCATCCTACAAGTGATGATGTAATGCAGTTGTTTTACAGAATATAACTGAGTGTTCAATGCACTTTTGACTCTCTGTCCTACACCAATATTTGAGCCACATATTAAACTTTCTGGTTTTGACAATTTTAACCTAGACTGGTGCATTGCACAGGCAGAGAACTTCAGAGAAGACCATTATATCAGTTCTGCTTAACTGATTAAATTTGGATTACACAACTGACAATCTGCCCTTACCTGTGAGATTCTGTCCAATGTGGACAATGAAATCTGGATTCACTCCCTCTCTGGCCATGATTCTAACCACCCATCCAATGAGATCTTCCACTTGTGTGCCAGGAATACAACATACATACCACTTGAGATGCTATTCCAAGGATTAAATCTGAGTTTCAGTGTCCCTATTGTAATGATAAAGAACCTATCACTACCTCCATCCTTCTGGGAGCTGTTTTTGTGATGATTGCTTGGTGCTGTTCATTCCTGCTTACCACACCAGAATTGTCAGTGTATCCTTCTAGCTCCACAAGACCCAAACAATTCCCAGCTCTAGGGCTTCTGAGCAGTGTAAATTTCTTTCCTTTTGCATATGTCTGATGGGCTTGTCTCAGCCTCTTCTTTCGGGGGTCTCCTCTCATGTCACTTTGATACTACACACTATCTCCTTAAAGGATACTTGGGCAAAATACATAAATCCTATACTATAGGTTTGCTACTTCCACTTCTGTTTCACTGACTATAAGATCAAGGTGTTTAATTCTGGTGTACTTAGTTCTCCAGTTTCTTAAATAACACCTCACTTGTCTTTGTTGATTGTCCGTTTGGTCTTCTTAAAATGTGTAATATTCACACTATGTGAAAAGCAAAATCAGTGACCTTAATCAATGGAAAAGTACAATGTACTTACTATTTAGTGTTCAGTGAAATTCATCCAGTGTTCCAAATTTACATATGATGTCTTTAACTGTAGATAATTAAAGCTGACAATCAAGTCTTTACCATCCTGCATTCTACATATTCTGCATTAGCATTACAATAGAAAAGTTGCACATGTAAAATAAGGAATATTAGTTAACCCTGTAATAATACTTTCATTGTTTTTGGTTCATTTGGTTCATGGCAGTGACATTTTCATGTGTCTGTTTTACAAAAAAGACAAGAATCCACAATTTGCTCAGTCTATTTTTTTGTAAAACCTTCGGGACAATAGTTCTACTGTGGTTTTCCCATTTAGATATTTCTTGAGAATTCACATTAAATATTTTCATGCACTATAACAAGGCTATAAGCATATGTCAGATGTTTACATTAGTACACTTTAGAGATTCATAACACGCAAAACTAGGAATTTCCACTCTCTGTGTAGGCATTATGAACAAATAATGTGGTATTCTACAGCTCTTTAGTATTAATTGCACATTCATAATAATCTACTGTAAATATTCAGGAAGTGGAATTTGAAGATGAATTCCAAATTCCATCACTGCACTTGGCTTAGCTTTTCAATTTTAAGTGTCATTGTGCAATATGTATTCTACTGATCAGGGGACATCAGTCATTATATTGCATTGCCTCTCTAAATTGCAGTTACGAAATGCTATGTATATCTTTGCATAAGCAATTTGGCGTTGAGGGTCTTAAAAGTGCTCTCCTGGATTCTTTTTAAAGCAACTCTTATACAGTACCTTTTGGAAGAATATCTGAATTTCTTTACTGTGGCACAGCCAGATCTACTGAAGAGCTTTTTAGCTTATTCTAATTGTCTCACTATTGTTTGCAAATTGTGTTTTTTCTCTTTTTTTTTTTTTTTTGGTTAACGCATATTTTTTTTGTCTGCAACATAGTTTATTAAAATTTACTAAGGCAAATGGGTTATGTACTTAGCCTCCAGAGAAGCACAATCAAGGGCATTCACAACAAAATGTTATCTTTCTCTTCTGCTATAGTATGCCTGGAGGGAAGGTGACCAGTGTAACTTGTATGAACCCTCTGAGAGTTTTTCATCTACCTGATATACTGACAACATTTTTTCTCTTTTTTTGAATTGTTTCCTGTGTTGTAATTTGATTTTAATTTCTGAGGCAAAAATCAGTTTTTAAATTTAAAATCATCTTGTATAAATATTTTAATTGGCCATGTAAAAATTAAAGTGCATTGAATTAAAGCTGAATTTCTGGTTTAGGTGACGAAAAGCATACTGAAAGTAAATTTTTTAAGAGAATGTTAATGCATTGGCAATTGTCTTTTTTCCTACTAGTAAATCTTTGGTGGGCATTTTCATGAGAATTTTCTTTCTTCCGTCTGAAAACAAAACACATACATACAATGTAAAGTTGAGACAAGAGTAGTGTGAAAGTTTTTCGAAAAGTTATTTTCTCTTGTGAAAATTCATCTTGTATATTGTTAAAAATAAATATCATTTTCAAATCTCTTTTATGTGTATGTAGATGCAGCAGCTGGAATTGGCGCAGATACAGCAGAGAGATGCTAATATAACAGCACTTGCAGCTATTGGACCTAGAAAGAAGCGACCATTTGAGTCTTTATCCTATGGTTGTACTACAGAGGTAAACAAAAAAAATGTTAACATTATATATTGTTTGTTTTGTTTTGTGGTAGTAAAAGAAATCTATATAGTTCTTAATGGCATGGAGCCTTTAACATACCGTACTACTTTAAAGTATGGCAGCTCTTCTTATTCATCTGTAAGAAGAATATTCTAAAAGTGTGCTGCTCAAACTTAGTTTTGGGGATCCCTGTGGCTGCAGGTTTTTGTTTCAACCAGTTTCACAATCACTCAGTCATTTTTCTCACTATTTGAACTCAGTTGTTTAATTAGCTGGTCTTTCATGTTTCTTGTTTTATTCTGTACTCAGAAAAACACAGTAGTGTGAGTTTTGCATTTACATATAATAAAGTTAGATATACTGTACTTGTAGTTTTGCTGTAGTGTTTAACTTTCTTTTTTTATTTTCCTACTAATTTACCTTTTCTGTTCTTTTAGTTGTATCTTAATAATTATAATTAAAAACAAGCAGAACAGACACAGGGGCAACCAAAAATGAATGCTGAAGAGCGCAGCAGGCCTTAAATAAACAGAACACTTGGAAAAGTGGAATGAAAATGATGATGATGAAAAGCTTAAAAATTAAGATAAATAGCATTAAATTATCTCCACGTATCATAAACAAATGCTTACTAAACTTGGAAAGCATTTTTCTAAAACCACAGACCACAAAATTGAATAAAGATGTGTGTTTGTGCCTATCTGTCTGTCAGTATGTCTATCTGTCTACCTACCTACAATATGTCTATACAGTATGTGTATATATTGTAGAAATAAATAACAGGGTAGATCATAAAGAAGCACTACAGGTGAGCCTGTGTAATTGATGAAGAAAAAAGCAATAAAAGTTGTACAATTTGTACACAGTTCTGTGGAGCATCTTCTCAGATGAGAGACTTCTATCAACTTTCCAGATGGCAGTGGAGCTTGTTGTGAGGCTGAGCAAGCAGAACATGCGGGTGCAGAAGGTTAGAAACTGGAAGTGACGGTAACAGCCATTAATCTTCTGATCTGCAGAAATAGGAAGAGGAGAGGTAGTTAGATAAAGTGGCACCCTGTGGCTATATCCCTGTTGGCATATATATATATATATATATATATATATATATATATATATATATATATATGTATAGTGCATCCAGAAAGTATTCACAATGTGTGCAATTTAGAGAATTTGCAGGACTACAGATGTAAAGGGTATGTAACATAGTATCACATGGCTCCACTGGGATTTTCAGACTCAACAATTTCACATACAGCATGTTCTGAGAAAGTGCCAGTAAGTAAAACAGACTGTCAATGTGGAAAAAGAGACCATTGATGAAAGGAGTCAATGAAAGTGACCACAACTTGCAATGCATGAGTCAATCAGCAGTTTATTAAACTAAAAAGTCAATGGGATTTTTCGTATTGTCCCTTGTTGTGGAAGGGGTAATGACAGCCAGTAACACAACTGTATTTATCTTTTGTCATATATATATATATATATATATATATATATATATATATATATATATATATATACATACAGTGCATCCGGAAAGTATTCACAGCGCATCACTTTTTCCACATTTTGTTATGTTACAGCCTTATTCCAAAATGGATTAAATTCATTTTTTTCCTCAGAATTCTGCACACAACACCCCATAATGACAACGTGAAAAAAGTTTACTTGAGGTTTTTGCAAATTTATTAAAAATAAAAAAACTGAGAAATCACATGTACTTAAGTATTCACAGCCTTTGCTCAATACTTTGTCGATGCACCTTTGGCAGCAATTACAGCCTCAAATCTTTTTGAATATGATGCCACAAGCTTGGCACACCTATTCTTGGCCAGTTTCGCCCATTCCTCTTTGTAGCACCTCTCAAGCTCCATCAGGTTGGATGGGAAGCGTCGGTGCACAGCCATTTTAAGATCTCTCCAGAGATGTTCAATCGAATTCAAGTCTGGGCTCTGGCTGGGCCACTCAAGGACATTCACAGAGTTGTCCTGAAGCCA
>NC_041399.2:64833760-64836260 GCF_900747795.2 Erpetoichthys calabaricus | reverse complement strand
CTCATGGAGCACAGTTTAAACTTTTGAAAAAGAGACAAATGTTTGTTTGCAGTGTTTGAATAACGTTCCTGTCTCTCTACAACCTTCTGTGTTTCTGCGCAAATCTGTGACCCAAGCATGACATTCTAAAAATAACCATATAAACATATGGTTTCTACTTCGCGGATTTTCCTATTTCGCGGGTGGCTCTGGAACGCAACCCCCGCGATGGAGGAGGGATTACTGTACATATCTACTTATTGGCTCCTGTATTTAGGATATAGCGGGTTGGATAATGGATGGATGGACATTTGTATGCATAGCCCTATTTGCCAATTTTCGTTTTTTTTCTTTCTTCAGTAATATTTCAGCAAACCCGGAGCTTGTCAGTTCAAATCCTGGTACTGACACCACTGTGTGACCCTGAGGAAGTCACTTCACCTGCCTGTGCTGCAGAAAACAAAAGTAATGTAACAAATTGTACCTCAGATGTTGGAAGTTGCTGGAATAAAGGCATAAGTAAAATAGATAAATATGTATTATACACATAGGAAGTATTAATTTATTTTCAGTCAAGTCATCTGCAGCAAACCTTTATAAATGAGGGTTTCTCCTTTTTAGATAGTGGAAACTGTTTCTTCTTCATTGAGGTTTTCTCTTGGAGTGCTTTTTTCATTTCATTTAAAATTAAAGCAGCAGCTGCCAAAATATGTAGCTTTCTTATTAATTTTTCAACATTGTGTAAAATAACTTTATAAAGTAACATAAAAGGTTTAAATACTGGTTATCCTTTTACACTAAAATATTACTAAAGAGATACAAAAAAAGTAAAATGCATATGTTCTTTTTCTTTAAGGAGATTTAATATTACTGAAGAAAGAAAAAAAAAACTAAAATAGCCAAATGGGGCTATGCATACAAACTTAAAAGGTTTAAATAAAACAGAAATATACACTTTTATTTTTACTTTGTTAACTTGTGGAGGGTGTATCCTGTAGCAAAGCCCTAACTTTTTTTGTGAAAGCCCGTTTCAGTCAATAAGTCTTAAAAACAGATGTAAAGATATTGACAATAAACTACGCAAACCCACCAAGACATGGAATTGTTTAAATCAAGTATCATTACATCTTCCTTTCTTAAAGAGAAGTAAGGCAGTACTTATAAGCTTACATATATAGACATGCATACATATATATATATTTATATCTATATATGTATATCTATATATATCTATATCTCTATATACATCTATATATATATATATATGTATATATATAGAGAGATCTATATGTACATTATATATATATATATCTATCTCTATCTCTAAATCCCCGCGAAGTACTGCTTTTAAATTTTTATTAAGAAGAAAAGCTTTTTAAATTGAGGAAAAATATCCCAATAGCAATTTGTTAAGGGTCTGTTTTTTTGTGAAGCAGCCTTAACACAGGTTTTCCGCTGTTTTATAAATGAACGCCATATAAGGTCTTCCTTTTTCCTTGCTTCGCCAAGGAAGGAGCCTTTTTATTAAATCCAAGGGTTCTTCGCTTTTTTTTTTGTTTGTTTATTACAATTGTTATAGTTCTGTTTGTATACCACGTTGTCAATTCAGCACTCAGGTTGTAATATGACCAAGCTGTGCAAGCTTACTGTTAAGAATGCAACGTATAGTTGTACATGAGAAAAGCAATCTTGCCTCAAATCAATGGAAACCTTTTGTAGGTCTATGAACTTAATTTAAAGTTTAGGTTTACACGGTGCTTTCTTTCTGAAGTACCTGCACTCATGAATATGTCTGTATGCGTCAGTCGCTCAAATCCCCGTGCTTCGCACCGGCGAAGTACTGCTTTTAAATTTTTATTAAGAAGAAAAGAAAACCTTTTAAAATTGAGGGAAAATATACCAATAACAGTTTGTTAAGGATCTGTTTTTTTGTGAAGCTGCCTTCACTGGAGTGATCACTTCGAGCTGACTTGCTGGCTAACCATAAGCGTTACCTGGTAGGTAACCACCCATACAATCAGATTGTGAATCAGACTACGAATGCCGTGAATGTAATTACCCCGATCTACATGCTGTCAAATAAACGAACCACACGCCGTGGCGCAATTTTAGGGGCTTCGCCTCTAGCGCTGACGTCTGAGGTTCGATTCCCGTAAGGGAGTGAAGTGAGTGGGTGGTTACCTACCAGGTAACGCTTATGGTTGGCCAGCAAGTCAGGTAACATCGGCTCATCAGGCGTACACACTCACTGCACTCGCTTACGGTAATCGAACCTCGGACGTCAGCACTAGAGGGGCTTCACAGCGGTGAAGTATTGCTTTTAAATTTTAATTAAGAAGAAAAGAAAACCTTTTTAAATTAAGTTTTAAAAAGAGGTGTAAAGATATTGACAATAAGCTACGCAAACCCACCAAGACATGCAATCGTTTAAATCAAGGCGCGAGTCGAAAAACACCATCCCATAATATTAGTTAACGATTAACACATTTCTATATGTATTGTAAGCATTCAATACAACTGA